>NC_065525.1:11111498-11126099 GCF_006386435.1 Epinephelus moara
AGCTGTGTTTATCAAATCAGGTTGGGTTTCCATTACACGTGCCAAACGGTGCCAATCCCCTTTGATCTGACATCAGATGTGACAGGACAGTCGATATAGAGATACATTTATGTGCTGATTGCAGATAGTCGCATTGAATAATGGTTTTTGTGAGTATTTATTGTGTTGTTAATGTGCCTGACATTCTGGAAACCTGCCTGTGAGGTTTTGGTGACATATGCGCACTGTCCGCCGGTCAGCCAAACTTTTCACCCTATTTGTAGTGTTTTGCCTACACAGGTGTAAGTCTGTTTACAGAGTAATAACTATAATTAAGCTACTAGATAGGCAGGGCTATCATACCAAAATATAAACTAGAGACCTGTAGAGAGATAAAGATGTCAAAATTGTTTGGTCCCCATGGGTGATAGGGGCCTACCAAGTTGTGAAAACGATCCTTTTAGCCCCTGGACTAATAGGGCCCCATTCTATTTGTCTGTTTGAAGTTCTGGCTGCACTAATTACCTGTCAGGGGCTGACAGGTAATTAAAGGAGCAAGGCACTGATGAAATCTTTGCTGCATTGTGTGCAGCAACTGTCTGTGAACATTCAGTCCAAATTTGGTGACATTCTGATAATTATTTCCCGAGATTCATGTGATAAAGCAGACACTGTGCCTTTTGGAGAAGCCTCAGTTTTGACTATTTTCAATTTTGGGGAGGACCCAAAGATCATCCAAAATTCTTTATTAAGCTACT
Source organism: Epinephelus moara (assembly GCF_006386435.1). Classification (NCBI taxonomy): domain Eukaryota; kingdom Metazoa; phylum Chordata; class Actinopteri; order Perciformes; family Serranidae; genus Epinephelus; species Epinephelus moara. The sequence continues at coordinate 11,112,236 of NC_065525.1, forward strand.
AGATAGGCAGGTCTATCATACCAAAATGTAAACTAGAGACATAGAGGAAGTCAAAAATACCAAAATTGTTTGGTCCCTTTAAGTGATACCAATTTGTGAAAATTAGCCCCTTGGCCCCTGGACTAATTGGGCAAGACGCGAAGTACAGCCTGGACAAGTTGCCAGACTATCACAAGGCTGACACATAGAGACAGACAACCATTAACGCTCACATTCACACCTACTCCCAATTTAGAGTCACCAATAACCCGCATGTCTTTGGACTGATGGAGGAAGCCGGAGTACTCCTAGGAAACCACCGCTGACATGGATAGAACATGCAAGCTCTGCACAGAAGGGCTCCCCCGCCCCTGGGTTCGAACTCCACACCCCAGGTACGAGCCAGGAACCCTCTTGCTGTGAGGTGACAATGCTAACCACCATGCTGTCTGTCCAGCAAACAGCTTTTATCAGTCTCATGAGCACCCTTAGATGAACTTGGATGTGTCACTTTGTGGGGACACAAAATAAAAAAAAACAGTTTATATTATTATATCAAACTAGTCATCCTCCAAAATCCTTTTTCAGTCATCGCTTACTCTTATCCTCTCTGTCCAAAGTTTGTGCCCATCCCTCACCCAGTCTCTCTTTGCCTCTGTCCTTTCTTCTTTTTCATCTCTGTCCCTCTCCTGCTCTCTCCCTCTCCTTACTTTCACTCTGTTCTCCAGCTGCTCACTCAGCTGTGTGTTTATTTGACATATTGAACTGTTTTGAAGCCAATAACCTTTCAGCATGTCTTGAACAATAAATACTCATGAAACTTATTGAGGCATACACTCGCATATCAAATGGAATATGTTTATAAACTATGTACATGCATGCACACATTCATGTATGAATGCAGTTAAAAAAAACATGCCAACACATATCACATTAAATAGACACTGCAATAGAGGAACCACATCTATAGCGTATGGCAGGATTTAAAGCTTCACTTTACTTGCACATACATTTATACCTTATCACTGCCTGACATATGGGTGCACTCACAATATGCTGACTAACATACTGTAAGAAAAGCACTATAAACTATAAACACACACAGTAAAGAATTTTTATAGCACAAGTGAAAGCCACTGCTCTTTAACTACACTACAGTTTAGGGCTACTTTGTGCAATGTAATTACATGTTTATACCCATGTATACACACTGAATACAAGTCTATCATCTGATAAAATGTGATGCCAAACGAAGCACAATGACTGACTCATCCGCAGGCAAAAAGAAATCACAAATTACCCAGTTAAAGCACAAATAGTTTTACAAAGCATTGGGCACAATACATTATAGAGTACGTGTTACAGCAATGTGATCACTTTTTTCAGCAATAAGTAGTTAGTGTAAGATGTTGAAATTCATTTTAACATTTTAATTGCAGTTATAAATAACACTTTTTTCTTTTTCTCAGTGACTTCAGTTCATTTCCTAATGTGTTAAAACTGTTGTAAGACGTGCCAGTTTCTCACATGGGCCTGACACCCACATTGGTGTTTTTAATTAGCTTGGCTGATTAGACTAGTCAGGTTAAAGTTTGGTACAGTTAAGGCCTGGAGGCTTGGCACTGTAGGAACTTGTTGCAGAGAGATGGCTGGTACTATCATAGCTTTTAAAGAGAAATTTCGGTTTATTTCAACCTGTCTCCTATCGTCCTAAATTTGTTTCAAATTTGTTTATGACTAGTGACATAAAAATAATAGTTAGCATGTTAGCCATTAGCCTAGACACAGCCGTGGCGCATAGTAGTGTCAGACATGTAAGTGAACGGGCAACCTTCAAGTGCAAAGTTAGTCCACTAAACAAGCTTTTTTTCCACAAAGACCACCTCATATCGTTAGGATAAATGTCAGAGAACATATAGAAAATGACATGTAAACTTGTTGTCTTACCTTACCGGTGTGCTGCCATGTTTGTTTACATTTAGCTCTGCTACAATGCGCCCCGGCTGTATCTAGGCTAATGGCTAACATGCTAACTATTATTTTTATGTCACTAGTCAAAACAAATTTAGGACGATAGGAGACAGGTTGAAATAAACCAAAATTTCCCTTTAACATGTTAGCCAGCAGAGTTGGGTAAGGGTTAATAATCAAAGTACTTTACTGCATTACTTTTTTTTTAAAAAAGTAACCAGTTACTTTAGTGCATTACTCCCTGAGTAGAGTAACTCAAGTACTTTTAAGTATTAAAAGTAAGTACTTTTGAGTATTCTACATTTCCTATTGGGCAATGGACCACAGGGCGCTGAGCCTACATTTTTTTGTCTCCAAAATTAAAGTTATGGACCACTTGCCCTTCACTGAGATCCAATTCTCCCATCACAGCCGTCACTTTGACCAGTAGAAACACAGAACGATCTGCTGCCGTAGACAACTGTATGACAACAACACCCCAGCGTTTTTAATATTTCCTCTAGGGATGTTACCACACAGAGTAAAAGGGGGGAATGATAGTGTGAAACAGCAGAGGCACTTTGTCAACCCGCTGAGTTAACGTTTCTGTCATTAGCATCAAGCTAGCAAACAATGGTACATCCTCACGGTCGGACATAAAGTAATAACATTAACAAATAGCGGCGGGGCTTTTACTCACCACAACTGCAGAGGCTCCCAGCTTCATTTGAAACAAACTACATTATAGACGGTCCGTTAGCTGTAATCGGCATTTGACCTGCTTGTAGCTACTGCTTATGTTTGACCACCTAATTTGATGTCTTATATCAGCATTTCCAAAATGTGCAACCAAAAATATAGTCTGCTCTTGTAGTGTTTGCAGAATACATCTTTAATGTTGCCTGGTACTTTACAAAGGTAAGAGTAACACTCCTGAAGCTTCTTAGAAAAGACTGACATTATCTTATGTCAGAAAGACCTGCAAATGTCATAGCAACAGCCTTGACAATGACATATTTACTGACACACATACGGGAACCCAGAAAAAAAGGTCTCTCTGTTATTTAGTAGGCTTTGCTATCTAGTTATGTTGTTGTGACCTTAAGTAATATTTCAAAATAATAGTAGTAATAATATTAGTAATACATAGTAAAAGTAAACCATTTGGATTTTTTTCCTTCCTCAATTTGTGGCGCCCCCTATGGATGATGGTGCCCTTAGTATTCACCTATACTGCCTATGCCACAGGCTGGCACTGATAACAGGGAATGCTGTCAATGTCAGTGAAGCCTATTTTGTACTTTCCCACAGAAAACAGCTGTTTGAGTGACCTATAGTGGTACTTTGGGCTGCACTTCCACTGACCATCACTGCGGTCACCTGACATCTGCATCATCATGTTGAAAAATGTCACTCTAGCACCACCTGAGTTTAATAATGCTCTAAGTCCAGTAGTTTTGGCTAAGTTCTTGATCGACAGTAAGATGGACTGCTGACACAGTGAGAGAGCCATGCAGGACAGATTCTTCAGACTATGTGAGACTCTGTGTCATTGTCGAGTCCAAATTTAGGAATAACATGAATATATGAATCCTGTTTTAGGTTGCAATACAAATGAGGCTCACAGGTTAGTCTTGTATTTTAAACACACAGTATTTGAACAGTGAAACAGTGTGTCTCAATGCTCCTGCTGTAGATGCATTAATGTCTTCACTGACACACAAGGGCGCTGTGCCTGCTGTATATCATTACTGTTAACATCTGCATAAATCTAAATAAAGCTCTAATTTGATCTCTGAGCAGCCAACAGGTCCAGGTTCAGTCCTGACCTCTCTCTCTCTCCCTGGAGCCTAAATCCCGCTCCAAATTTGCATAAATGAATGATGATTGTGAATATGTGGCAAATATGCAAATTGGCCTATTATGATTGATCAACTGATTGATTGGTGTTGTCTTTGGCTATATACTACCGGTTCCCGTGTACCACTTTCTGTCCCTTTGCAAGTAGACCTTCCATTTGTGCTGTAACGGCTTGTCATGGCAGATGTTGCTGACTGACAGGTGTGCAGGCTGGGCCAGAGGTTAGTGTGTGTGTGTGTGTGTGTGTGTGTGTGTGTGTGTGTGTGCGTGCGTGCGTGTGTGCGTGCGTGCGCGTGTGTGCATGTGACACAACACCCCAATATTCAAATATGCTCAAAAGAATTAATGCTACAGCAGACAACCATGCACCACTATTCGAAGTAAGTAGCAAATGTAACATGTACTATAAATAACTCTAACAAACTGCAATTATTATAAGTATTATTATTACTGGTGTTAGTATTACTGCAGTTCTGTGTGTGGTTTGTCCATGTGGTGTTGCAATACCCTGTTACACGACTCCTTTGGGTAGCTACAGGCCACCAGGAAGTAAGCCAGGCTTTGAAGCCAAATTTCGTAGTGGCCAATCAGTGGAATCACAACTGCAGGGTCCGTCATGTGATGCCATGCAGCCCAAAAAGAATTTAACACATTGACTTTTATGGCAATAAACATTTCTGTAAATTAGTGGATTCATTATTTTGAGCGTCATAACCCCCGCAAAATGACTCATTTCACTATCAGGATTTAATCCATTCAGTCCAGTATCATTTGGAAAGTCTAGAAAAGCCGTGATTTAATTATTTTATCCCCATTCAAGTTAACAGAGCGCTAAACTGGAAGTAGCCGAATGGGTGGCAGAAGTCTCTGGTGCACCTGCTCTACGGGCTGCACAGTGTGGAATCAGTGCCCGGTCACCAGGTAAGTATGTGGCAGTTGAACCATTTTGGCCTCATGCATCACTGAGCAACTTTCATAGAAATTACTTGCTCAGTTTCTAAATCTAGGTCTCTTAATACATCCATGGAGGTCCATACAGGTCAAGTAGTCGATAATCAGCTCCAATTCTTCCTCCTCTTCTTCTGGACTGTCAGTGGTAGAATGGGCTTGTTAGGGTTCTTCCTTGTCATTAGGTTCCTCTGCTGCTTCTGCGTTTTGCTCATTTTGTGTTCGTGATTCAACAGGGCTACTGTCAGGCCTTTTTTTCTATTATGGAGGCTTTGAGGCCTCCTGTAAGGCCTTCTGGATTTAGCGTTGAAGTCTGTTTTTCAAGCCACTTTGACAGTAGGTACAATCAATGTCAAACACTGTACTTTCTCTCTGTTAAATTACTTTCAAATGTATTAAGGTGTGGAAAACAATAATGTAATATGAAAGTTATATAGGCTATATCATTGTCAAAAGTTTTTGTAAAATGTTACAAAAGTTATCATCATTCGGTTGTTCTAGTACGAGCCCTCCATCACCCTCCAGTCTTCTCAATCCTTCATACATCTGGCTCACCAGTGGTTCCTGCTCTTGCATCTTCAAAATCAAATCAGTAATAAAACTATAATTCTATACATGGTTATCTAAATTGGTCATGCTAAATTCCTGTCAGCAAGCTCGCTAGCATACACACCTTACATTAGCTAGCAAACAGCCAGTCCATTCTGAGCATACTCCACTCGATGGCTAAAGTTAGGTTATGTTAATGTTCCCGACAGTTGTTGATGGGAAACTTATTGTATCACCATACCAATAAAAAAAAATTTCACTTCAGTGCATGAAACGGCATTTTGTGCTGGAACTGTGATTGTTTAAATGAATAATATTTTGCTTTTAAAAAAATTGTCTGTAATTGTACAGATGCAGCCGCTTCAAATTTCCCATGCCAGTCGGAAGCAAGATGGAAGCCAGCCAACTGCCAGCCAACTACCATTCCCCCCCCTCCTTTCTGGGGATGTGCCTAGATTCCACTGAAACACGCCCATTTATTCAATTACAAGGTGTCACCATGAGATGGCGCTTTCCTCACAGAAACACAAAATCTAACAAAGGTTTAGAGGTGCTTGTTTACCTAGTATTTCCATTCTATGCGACATTATTAATCTACTCTGTCTCAGATGCGAATATTACACTTTAATTGCACTACTTTTATTTTAAAGATTTTGTTTGGCCTACTAGTTACAGTACTTTGGTACAATAGCCTAATATAAATTTGTTGCTAGGTTATATTATTATAGGTTACAAAAAACCACCCAGCAGTATCAAAGTCAGTAAAATGACCACCTTTATCTGCTGCAGCATCAGTGTTATAAACACATTCGTTATTAAGGAAAACCTAAAATGTTGTTACTATTGGCCCAGGTTTCCGAAAATATTGACTTAGTCTCTCAGAGTAATGAGAAACTTTCTGAAAATAACTTAGTGCCTGAAAATAATTACTTAAATCATTTTGAAAAAGTTGCTCATTAAGAGACTTAAATTTTAAAATAACATTTACATTAATGACGAGACAAAATCATTTTTGTTTGTTTATAATGTGAAGAATTGTTATTAAAGTTAAGAATTGTTATTCTTGATGTACAGCACTTTGTTTCAGCTGTGGTTGTTTTTAAGGTGCTTAAGAAATAAAGCTTGATTGGATTTAATTGGAATTGTAAAATGTCCCTTTTACGAGGTAGTTCAGTCATGGACAGTGACGATGTGTTGTTGAACATTTGCATTAAAAGTTCGTATATCCCACTTGATGTGCTGATCTGAGTGACTGAAACCTATTCAGATGGAAACACTCACCCATTCAGAGGGAATGAAAAGGTTCATGGTAATGCTAATTATGTGTTTGAACCCTGTCACCTTCCAAGATAAACAGGACCACATTATGTTGCGTTTTTGAAAGGCTACTTCACTCCTTTCCAGTTAGCAGCTTGACCGTCTTTGCGGTTGCATGTGAGGATGAAATGCCAATTTCAGCCTGCAATGTTTCCCTTAGGATGGAGGTGTAGCAGCAGAGGTGAAGCACGCGCACAAAAAAATTCACACATGCGAAACTTTTTTGTACGCTTGCTAAGCACAGCCTGCTGGGATGTTTCTATCTGGCACCAGAAGGGCTCTTTAGGACTAAGTACATACAGTAGGCTACAGTTGTGCACAGAAATGAGCAGGTGAAATATCTGTCTAGCTTATATATGAGGTGTCTCAAGATTTAGGAACATACAATTTTATTGAAAATAATAAAAGTAGAAAGTCACTTAAGTGCTGGAAGTTGTTATTTACGTGACAACGCCTGAACGCAACACAGGCTCCGAGTGCATACAGTGCTGCACTTCTGTTTGTCTGTACATAACAGCAGCCTGTTGATGGTTATTTACACACTGTCCATTACAATAATAATAATAACTATGTCAGGTCACAAACTGTGCCAGGCTCGGGTCAGGTGTGTGTGCGCACGTGTCTGTGTGCGCGATACAGAGAGCAGAGCAGAATAACGCGTGACCATGTAGAGACAGAAATGACACCATGACATAACACGATAAATAGTATATTGTTATGTTATTATATGAAGCGTCCATCGCGCAAATTAATATAACTTTAGTATATAAAGAGATAAGACCGAGCCCTCTCCTCTCCTCTTATATGCTTTACTCACAGCACAAGTGTGTGAATTGACCTGGATATAGCGCCAAATAATGAAACGGTAGTTTCTTAAGAGCTAAGACGGAGGGAAAAAAAATAAATATCAGCAGCGGTCATATTTCAGCCATCCACCGCTGCTAGTTGCATATAGGGGAAACACTGAGCCTGTGATCTCTCACTGACTGACTGACAGCCTCATCAAAGTGACATTTTACAATTCTTCATATTTAAAACTAACAGAATTCGTTAGTTTAGTGACATTTTACAATTCTTCATATTTAAAACTGACGAAATTCGTTAGTTTTCCATGAAGCTGCTCAGGCATCAGTGGTAAATAGGCCTAAGTGCACTTTGGCAAAGAGATGTTAGAGTTTTATTGTGACAAGTTACAAGCATTTGAAAATGGCAGGGGGGTAAACATGACCCCTAGGCGGTTCTAATGTTAATAAATAGTAATAGACATTTTATCACAAATTCCTCTTGCATCAGATCTTGTGAAATATCGCTTCCATGAATCTGTTTTGACAGACAGCGACAGCTCAGTGAGCCAGAGCGTGTGCAGAGCCTTGTAAGTCCCAACATCATAATGATAATTAAAAAAAGAAAAGATCTATGTAATCATTTCCAATATTCACAAGCTGTTTTTATTCAGTCCACATTTGTTGGCATGTAGTCTTTGAAAAACAACATTTTCGCTGAGGTTAGAAAAATCTTTCAAAGTCTTTCACACATTCTGTAAACGGAGTGGGGTGGTCTAACAGCACCATAAATTATATTTACATAGCCATAATAATGATATTATGTATATATACTATATTACTATATTTATTACTATATGACATTATTATCATTACCACTGCAGATAAACTCAGCCGCTAAGACCAATGATTTAAACGCAGTTTTGTTCTTGCTGTATATCGCTCAGTTCCCAGGCACAGCACATTAATTTTCATGCAATTCTTTTGAATAACAAAATGCTGAAGTATAATATTTATGACCGATGATATGGTAGCCTGATCATCATTAAATATGCTCTGTGTGGGAAGCTCTCTCAGTAATAAGAATAAACTGCTTCCGCTTCCACACTCACTGCTCCTCCTGGTGGATAGACTGACCATTGCAACTGGTTTCTACAAATTAAAATTAGGGGCGTTACCGGTCAGCCCAGTCATCGCGGGGGATCTCATTAGAGCTATGAGCTTGTCAAGGTGACCACAGGGACCCATCACGGATCTGTCACGGTCCCACCACAGTGCTGAAACGACATCTGTACGACAGACGCCAGGAAGGGATCATGGGCAGCATAGGTGTGACATTTTGATGATATGTTGTGTGTACAACTCACCACGGGAGATTTAAAGAGTAGGTGGTAGCAGTTAGCAGCAATCTCAAAGAAGAACAAAAGCTGCCAAAAATGTCTGCAAGCTCCTTACCCTCTGAGCAAGGGACAGGATCAGCTGCCATATAACAGGAACTGTAAATGATGACTATTGTCATGTTATGCTGTTGTTACTGTTAAGAAAAGCACTGCCAATGTCAAAGCAAATGCTTTAAGGGTCTGGTCAAAGGCCTCATATGCCCCATGCTCCCGCCCACATTGGACCCCCTGCAGTTTGCATACCGCTCCAACAGGAGCACAGAGGATGCCATAGCCCATGTCCTCCACACCGCCCTCTCCCACCTGGAGGGGAGGGAAACTTATGTGAGAATGCTGTTTGTGGACTATAGCTCAGCATTCAATACCATAGTGCCCTCCAAGCTTGTCGGGAAGCTCCGGGCCTGGACGTAAATCCATCCCTATGCGACTGGATCCTGGACTTCCTGACAAACTGCCCCCAGGTGGTGAGGGTGAGGGGCCGCACTTCCACCACACTTACTCTCAGCATGGGGGCGCCATATGGCTGTGTTCTCAGCCCACTCCTGTACTCCCTCTACACCAACAACTGTGAAGCGACTGAGACATCAAACCACATTGTGAAGTTTGCGGACGACACAGTAGTGGTGGGGCTGATCTCCGGAGGGGATGAGTCCGCCTACAGGAGGGAGGTGACCAACCTGGAGCAGTGGTGCAGAGACAACCACCTCTCCCTGAACGTCACAAAGTGGTGGAGAGGGTGGACTCCTTTAAATATTTGGGGGTGAACATCGAGAAGGACCTGACCTGGGACTGCCACATCACCGCAGTCATCAAGAAGGCCCAACAGCGTCTCTACAGCCTCCGACGCCTGAACAAATTTGGCATGAGGCCCCAGATCATCAGGGACTTCTACAGAGGCACAATTGAGAGCCTCCTGGCGAGCAGCTTCACCTCCTGGTACGGCAACTGTATCGTTAACAATCGGTCAGCGCTGAGGAGGTTGGTTCGCACAGCCGAAAAGATCAGCGGATGCGAGCTGCCCAGTTTGGTGGACCTGTACACCCAGCGCTGCCTAAGAAAAGCCCTGAGAATCATCAAGGACCCCATCCACCCTCACAATAGTGACTTCACCCCCCTGCAGCCCCAACAGGTGAAAGGATACAAAATCCTCAAAACTTGAACAAGCAGACTGAGAAACAGATTTATCCCCCAGGCCATCAGACTTTTAAATGACAGGAAAGGGTAGCTGTGCAATAACATGACATATGAACTTCATTACAGTGCAATAACACATCGTTATGCACTTTACTAGAGCGATGTACTAGTCCTGTTTTTCTAGATTATTGATTGGTTTTAGGTAGTAGTGATTGCTGTTAGACTTGGTTTTAAGGTGCTGTCGTTGTTTTGTCTTGTTTTTTTAAGCTTCCCAGACTAAAAATTTCACATGTATGTACCCAGTGCTACTAAGTGACTAATAAAGGTGAACTGAAGTGGTAAATGTCATACTAGACGCCTAGAAGTCGCACGCCTCTTTTACTTCTGTGATGTCGGCATACTGTCTAAAATCACAGACTGGAGCAGCATGATGCCATTGGTGTTTGGTTCTGTGTAAAAATGCATAGCGGCCCTGTAACGCAATCTCTGTGTAAAAAGGGCTTATGTGACACAAATCTGAAACACATTTTTACATACAGTTGCAATCAAAATTATTCAACCCCCATTGCATATTAGGCTTATTGGCAAAATGTACAATTTTTCAGCTGTTTGCAATAAACAAAGTAGACAACAACAGTTGAAATAGTTTAATAAAACTAATATTACCATGGTTTTTATCCAAATTCAACACAAAATGCTACTTTTAATGACTACTGCAGTCTCAAAATTATTCAACCCCCTGTCTCAAGCACACCTGATGCAACTAATCACAATTATTCAACCCCCTGTTTCAAGCACACCTGGTGCAACTAATTAAGGGCTTCATTAGTTGAGGTGTGCTTGAGACAGAACACATAAATACCTGGACTGGCTAGGGGTTTGTTGAGAGTGACGTTTGATTGCATGTTAGAAATATGGCTAAGTCAAAAGAATTGTCCAAAAAGTTCAGAGAAGAAATCATTGCCTTGCACGAACAAGGAAAAGGATACAAAACAATAGCAAAAGCTCTGAATGTTCCTAGAGATACAGTTGGAAGCATAGTTCGCAAGTTCAAAGTTAAAGGAACAGTGGCTACACTACCTGGACGTGGCAGAAAGAGGAAACTATCAGAGGCTGCCACCAGATTCCTGAGGAGGCAAGTGGTCAAAAACCCTCGAGTGACTGCAAAACACCTGCAGCAAGACTTGGTGGCAGCAGGCACTGAGGTTTCAGTTTGCACAATAAGGCGCATACTAAACACCGAAGGGCTCCATGCCCGGACTCCAAGACATACACCACTACTGACCCAAAAGCACAACAAAAGTCGGCTCCATTATTCTCAAAACCATATAAATAAGCCACAGAAGTTTTGGAATTCTGTTCTGTGGAGTGATGAAACAAAACTGGAACTTTTCGGGCCTATGGAACAGTGGTATGTCTGGAGGAAGAAGAATGACGCATATGCTGAAAAGAACACCCTGCCTACAGTGAAGCATGGCGGTGGCTCAGTGATGCTCTGGGGCTGCTTTGCTGCCTCTGGCACTGGAAACCTGCAGCGTGTGGAGGGCACGATGGATTCAGTCAAGTATCAGGAAATCTTAGGTAAAAACGTCGTGCCGTCTGTGAGGAAGCTGAAGCTTGGGCGTCATTGGACCTTCCAACAGGATAATGATCCCAAGCATACCTCAAAGTCCACCAAGGCTTGGTTTCAGAAGAAGAAATGGAAGATTCTAGAGTGGCCGTCACAGTCGCCTGACTTGAACCCCATAGAAAATCTCTGGTGGGATTTGAAGAAGGCGGTTGCAAAACGCACACCCAAGAATATTACTGAACTGGAGGCCATTGCCCATGAGGAATGGGCTAAGATTCCTCAGGAACGCTGTCTGAAGCTGGTGTCTGGCTATGCATCACGTTTGCAGCAGGTCATAACAGCAAAAGGGTGCTCTACTAAGTACTGAAGATGCTTGTCATGAAGGGGTTGAATAATTTTGAGACTGCAGTAGTCATTAAAAGTAGCATTTTGTGTTGAATTTGGATCAAAACCCTTGTAATATTAGTTTCATTGAACTACTTAAACAGTTCTTGTGTAATTTGTTTATTGCAAACAGCTGAGAAATTGTATATTTTGCCAATAAGCCTAATATGCAATGGGGGTTGAATAAATTTGATTGCAACTGTATGGTTAATATTGTGACATGGTTGCCATTATGTTCAGGCAACAAAACCACTTGGTCATGTTTAGAAAAACGTTCTGTGAGTGACATCAGTGCACAACGACCATACATGAATTAAGCAATGCTACATTAAATACAAAGTTTACTTTTGGTTTCACATGGGACATGAACTGCGGTCTCCTGAGTCAAAGTCAAGTTTTGTTTGACCCATCCCTCCCTCCCTCTCTCCTACCCTACATGGACTTTCTCACTCTTTATAGTACATCAGTTCCTGTGATGCGAAAGACTGCCTTTGGGGTCATTATCACACGCCAAGGGGCATGACAAGTGTCTGTATTTGACAACCTGGGAATGAGAACAGGCTGATGTTTCTATACCTTTGCACATCTGTACATTGAATAAATATACATGAGATAAAGCCAAGGAACAGTCAGAATAAGTTTGAAAAAATGTGTGTGTGTGTGTGTGTGTGTGTGTGTGTGTGTGTGTGTGTGTGTGTGTGTGTGTGTGAATTTGTGTGTGTTGTAGTCTTTTATGCTACTGACATATCACCTGCACATACTCATACAGAAAACGCACACACACTCATACACGTGAAAACTAAACACACGTGAAAACCTCCATCTCTCAAACTGATGCATTCAATCTGCAAAGGCTTCTGATTCTTTCAAGGGCACACCAGGCCAGAGGAGAGGCTGGGCCAGTGTCTAGTCCTGGCCTGACAGTATAGGGAGGGCCACAAAGGTGAGTGGGAGTTGATTGAGTTTGCTCAGCTACAGCCCATGGGACTGCAGACAATATTACAGGACTCACACTTTCGCCCGCGCGCACACACACACGCATCTGAAGAGCGGCAAGCTACTACACACTCAATTTAATCAGGGCTTATGTCTATGGAAGTGAGCATATGTGACCTCCTCTGTTTCTGCGCTTTCCTCTCTGCCTGCCTCTCTGTCTATCAATGTATCACTCTGTCTGTCTCATGGTTTCCTACTTCCCTCTCTGTCTGACAGCCTGTCTTCTTTAATACATTTCCCCTTTCTCATCTTATCTATCACATTATATCCACCTTTAGGAAATGACAAAGCATACACTTTTGCATCCAAGCCCTGCATGATTAACAAGCAGAGTTATACAACTCTCAGTTACCACAAAATTAAGCTTGCTATTCTTCTTTGTAAATTTTCAGCCTTGGAAAAATTTCCACCTCCTGCCTTCCAGAATTAAATGAATGCAGCTTATATAAAGAAGTGAATTAGGTTGAACTTGGTTACAAAACCTGGCTTAAAATAATGGTGTTGCACACCACTTTCACACACAAACCTCTTTAGAAAACTGCTTCCATACTGTCCTTTGGGGAAACAATGGCCTTCCTCTGCAGTTTTATATGACAGCCTGGTTACTGTCACATAGATACAGTCGTTGTCTAGTCATAAGTAGAGGGCAGCACGTAATGGGTTGAAATTACGTGCTGCCACCACGAAAACAATGCCAATGTAAAGTCAATTAGGATCCTCTCCCGTGTGGGCACAACAGATTCCCTGATTCAATCACGTCACGTCAACCTCGTTTTCCTCAATGATATCTTTAACATTCCTGTATACACACAAAAACGCGGAAGTGTCCTTGATAANACGGATTCCCTGATTCAATCACGTCACGTCAACCTCGTTTTCCTCAATGATATCTTTAACATTCCTGTATACACACAAAAACGCGGAAGTGTCCTTGATAACTCAACAATATGACAGGTTAATGTCAAGGCCATAAAATAAAATAAATGTATTTTGCC
>NC_065525.1:11128350-11183506 GCF_006386435.1 Epinephelus moara
GTGATTGAATCAGGGAATCCGTGTGTCCACCACGGGAGAGGACCCTAATTGACTTTACATTGGCATTGTTTTCGTGGTGGCAGCACGTAATTTCAACCCATTACGTGGTGCCACCACGGAATGCGGTGTTAAGAGGTCGTGGTCATTTAACGTATTTCTGTGAGATCAGGTTGTCCTAAATCTAACCACTGTAACTTTACTTGCCTAAACATAAAATCTGTAAAAAAAAACATAAAGTCATTTGTGGTGCGCTAATGTGTAGGATATCATACCAACCATCAAGAGGTTGGCAAGATGGCGTCAGTGTGCAAGGCTTTCCGTCTGTTGCTGTCAACTTTGTGTGTGTTTTTGCTGCTTCTGTCACTTGTCCTTTTAAATGTCAACTCTCTACTGGTGTGCGATCACCAAACACTGCTAGATCTTAATATTTCTGCCAAAGATCTGGCCAAGTCTGATTATAATGGGCACAAGACCTTACCTCCTTTCCTGTCGCAGATTCCAGTGTACCTACGCCGCGCTTCAGTGCCACTTCCACGGCCTGAGCGTCATCGCCGCCGGAGTAAACGCAGCGGCTGTCTGGTGGCTGAAGGCCGGGCTGGTGCATTCTTCTGTGCCTCCGAAAACTGGATCTGGAGTGATGCCTCGCCTGTTTGTTTCTCGGCGCTTGCTGGAACCTGTTGGCGCCTGCCTGGTACCCGTTGTCGGCCTGGATAAAGTGTTCCCTGCTCTCCTCGTCCCCTGAATCAGTGCAATCTCCAGCCTCTGCGTTGGGCTTCCCGGACAGCTGACGTGTTGGATCTGCCGGCTCCTGCCAGATGTGGCCTGGTAAACACTCAGTCACTACAGAACAAAACTTTCATCCTAAAGGATTTGTTCTCATCCCGAATGTTGGTGAGTCCAGTACGTTTACCGAACTCTTACCGACTAACTTTCAATGTAGGCAGATATTCCCCTTGTCATCCTTTGCCAGCTTTGAACTGTGCCTATTTGAGCTGGGATGCTCTCATACAGTGTTGTGTGCCGTGGTCTATCGGCCTCCCAAGTACAGCAAGGACTTTATTAACGATTTTTCTGTCTTCCTGGCTGATATAATGCCGAAATATGACCATGTCCTTATTGTTGTTGTTATTGTACTGAGATTTTAATGTGCATGTGTGCTGTCCAAATAACTCTATGGCAAAGGACTTTTTAAACATTATCGACTCTTTTAATCTGATATAATCTGTATCTGGTCCCACACTGCTCGTCGACACTGTATATGAGGCTTGCCTCAGTGTACTCACAAGTTTAAATAAACTTTACATACATACATACACAAGAACGCGGTCACACACTTGATCTTGTTTTATCACATGGTTTGTCTGTTTTTAACCTAGAGATCTGTGACGCCTTCTTTTCTGATCATATGCCTGTGTTATTTGACGTTGCCCTCAGCTGTAATACAGTTAAACCTTGCGCTCTGGCTCGCTGATGCCTTCGCCGATCATTAACCCCTCCACTGCTGCTCATTTCTCGCCTGTATTCAATCAAACCTATGTCATCCCTGAGTCTGGCTGTAAAGATACTGAGACTCTTAGTTCATGGTTTCTTGATACCTGCCAAGCTGCTATTGACACTGTGCCTCCATTAAGGTTCAAGCAGCCCAAAACCAAATCTGAGCCCTGGCTAGATGACACAACCCGTACTGCCAGACATGAGTGCCGTAGAGCTGAGTGCAAGTGGAGGAAGGATAAGCTGCAGGTGTCCCTTCAAATAGCAAGGGACTCCTGGCGTCAATATCAGTCCACTGTGAGAGAGGCAAAAAGAAAATAATTTTCAAATATTGTTTTGCCAAACTGTCACAAGCCTCGTATTTTATTCAGCACTATTAATTCTGTTCTTCATGCATCTCAAACTGTCTGGACTGAGACCTCTCCTATTGTCTGTGAAATTTTAAAAAAAAATTTCACTGATAAGATCGCTTCCATTAGGGGTCTGATTCTACCTCCTGCACATGACCCCTCAGTCTCTGTCTCCTGCCCTGTTGTTTTTGACATATTTGAGCCCGTAACTCTGTCCTTTGTTCAGGACATTGTTGATCATTTAAAGCCCTCAGGTTCTCCATATCTCCATATGTTCCTCCCCGACTTTGTAAAGAGGTTTTCCACACTGTTGGGCCATCTGTACTGACAACTGTAAATAGCAGTCTTTCCTGGGTGTGGTTCCTCTAAATCTGAAACACGCAGTTGTTCAACCTCTGACAAAAAGGCCTGGTCTGGATCCTGCAGTTTTGGCTAAATTTAGGCTCATTTTGCCTTTTATATCAAAAATACTTGAAAAAGTAGTCTACTCTCAACTGATGTCCTTCTTTGATGAACAAAATGTTCTTGAGGTTTTCCAATCCGGTTTTAAAATCCTACACAGCACTGAAACAGCACTTTTAAGAGTTTTTAATGACATCTTTTTAGCCACTGACTCCGGTCATTGTCTTGTTCTTGTGCTTTTAGATCTGACTGCTGCTTTTGATGCTGTTGACCATGAAATCCTGATTTCTCGCTTGGAGCGATGGGTGGGCATTAAGGGCATAGCTCTGCAATGGTTCAGGTCCTATTTAGCAAACCGTACTTTTTGTGTTAGCCTTGATAACTTTGTGTCCTCCTCCACCACCCCTCTCTCGTGTGGGGTCCCGCAGGACTCAATTCTTGGCCCTCTTCTTTTCTCCCTTTATTTATTGCCACTGGGCACTATACTCAGGAAACACGGAATATCACTTCATTGTTATACTGATGACAGTCAGATCTATGTGCCTTTTAATAAGAATGATGCCTACTCTATTAAACCACTGCTCAGTTGTCTTGATGACATTAAGGCCTGGATGACTTCTTAAATTTAAATGAAAAAAAAAAAGACAGATGTGATGGTTTTTGGCAGCACCCCTGTGACCCCTCCAGTAGATCTGGGTTCCCTGGCCCAGTACGTTAAGCCTACCATCAAAAACTTAAAAGACCTTAAGCTCGACAGTCAGATCAAGGCTGTAGTAAAATCAAGTTTTTTTCAGTTGAGGCAGCTAGCCAAAATAAAGCCAATTCTTGATAAAAAGCACTTTGAAACAGTAATCCATGCCTTTGTCACTACTCGGCTGGATTACTGCAATGCACTCTATGTGGAGGTTAGTGGGTCCTCTGTGGCTCGCCTACAGTTAGTACAAAATGCTGCTGCGCGTCTTTTAACTGGCACACGCAAGCACGAGCACATTTCACCCATTTTAGCCTCACTCCACTGGCTGCCTGTGCATTTTAGGATTCATTTTAAAATTATTTTATTTGCTTTTAAATCCCTAAATGGTCTTGCCCTGCCTTACCTCTCTGAGCTGCTTCACTGTTATACGCCAACCCGTTCCCTCAGGTCAGCTGATCAGCTGCGCCTGGTGGTGCCTAAAAGTAAGGCTCAGAGGGGACCATGCTTTTGCTGTTGCAGCTCCAAATCTGTGGAACGATTTGCTGTTGCACCTTAGACAGGCCTCTTCACTGTCTATTTTTAAATCTCTCCTTAAAACCCGCCTCTTCTCTTTGGTTTTTAACACCATGTAGGACGTTGATTTTATTTATTTATTTGTTTGTATTTGATTATGTTATTTATTTATCTTGCTGTACAGCACTTTGGGCCTCTGTGGTTATTTTAAAGTGCTTTATAAATAAAGTTGGATTGGATTGGAACTATTGTGCGTGCATTTTTGTGGGGTACCATACAAACTATTCTATGAGGATTCATTGTAGAAACATATAGCCATTAATGTTTCAGCGATGCACTATAGCGTTATCACTCAGGGATTTGCAACCTCAATAACTCCAGGTCCTTGAAGGCTCACAACTTTTCTACCAGTGGCTAACCAATCTAACACTGTTTCAACAAAGCGTGTTTTTGTTTATTTTACCAGAAAAGCCCTGAAATTTCAATTATCAAACCCACCAGACTCCATTTAAATAAACTGTAATTTAAGTGTGTGTGGAACCAGCATATTTTTACTTCTAAGTGGGTGAATCAAGGTTTTCGACCAAACCAGAATTGGTGATTGTTGGAACAGTGGAAAGACAAACCAAGACAGTTTATGTGATCTTCCTTTTGTTGCTGTTGACTTTGAATTAAGTGTGTTTTATGATGATAAAACAACTGTTTATTTTAATGGTGTCTGTTGAGATTGGCAATAGTGATTTGGGGGCTGTTTTTGGTTAAACAACAAGGATCTTACTCTTGAACAGCAAGGTCTGTCTCTGCAGGAATCCTTTCAATAATCTTGTCAGACACTTATAACACTAATCTGTGCCTGTCAGTGGCAAAAATAAGCACTTTCAGTGAATGTAAAATGACAGACTGAATATGCCCCAGGTGTCTACATCGCAGCCTGGCCACTGACTTTACTAAGTACTGGATCAGTCTTAAATAACCTTGTTGCCATTAGTCACGTGGACACAAGAACATGGGTAAATAGGCTCCAGGTTGAAAATAACCCATTAAGTCTGGATTTTTCAGTCTATTTGATGAACAGAAAGCCACAGCAACTCTTCAGCATGATAGCGAATGCTTTTCCCCCACAGCATAAAAGGATCTGACTTTTGTGGGCATTCCCATAAATACTAACTGTATCTACACTGTAGGCAAAAAATTTATTACTATGACTGAAGTGTGTATATACTAAATTTTGATGTAAAAATAGAGTGGTATTATGAAAATGTATTGTGTGTGCATGTGGGGATGCCATGCTGCTACATTAGACTGTATGTGTATCTGTGTGTCTGTGTGTGCATGTGCGTGTGTTAATGAAGTCTCTCTGGGGGAATATAATTGCAGCATTCAGGTCATTTTTTCAGAAAGACTCCAATTAACAGAATCAGAGCGCTGCCCTCTTCTGTCCTCTTCTCTTCTTGTCCCTTCTCTCATCTCTTCTCCCCTCTGTCCCATCACTTCTTCTCTCCTTCCGTCTCTTCCTCTCCTCAATCAGATTCCCTCGCATCTCTCCGTCTGTACCTTCCCCGGCGCTCCTCCTTGATTCTGTGCAGCCTCCGTCAAGGATCACTTTTAATGATGGGGTTTGAACGCGACGGGACAAAGGCTTTGAAGAGGGGAAAGCCATACAGGATTCGTGTGAAGATAATAGATTATGTAACACACACAGCCACAGAGGCTTGGGTGTGGTTGGTCTGTGTGTGTTTCTATTTTGCCTTCTTAATCCTTTGAAAAGTGAATGCTGGTGATTGAAAATGTATTTTAGTTTCAAAAATATAACATATACAATAACATGTACTACATCTAAGAATAATCTACTTGTAAAAAAACCCCAGCTAAATTAAATATAATGATTAAATAAAATTTAGCTTAAAATGACAATAACGCACACTTTTTTTAATAAAATATGTAAGATATAAATAAATCTTTATCTAAATTCTTTGCTATAAAAGTTGGCTTATTAAACACATTGTGTTAATATTAAATAAGCTTTATTTCGGAAGGTGGTGAATAAAACTCATGCATATCATTTAAAATTTGATTAAGTATATTAATCAGCAAGTGAAATAATTTGTAATGTACCTACTCTACCTATTTGTTAACAGTAACAACTGCAACATAAAAAAAAGCCATAAAATACACTTGCAAGGCCAAAGTCAGTTTTATCCGTGGGACTGGAGAGTGTTGAGCTGCATTCAATCAATGTATACTTCTCTTGGGTTGCTGTCTCTCAGAAAACATGAACTAATCACTTGAGCACAGTGAAGTCAATTTAAAAAATTGACATGATCAGTGAAGTCTCTGAGCAGCAAGGAGGTAAAGAAATGAAGAAATGTTGCAAAAATCACAACCATGTTGTCTTCTACGAATCTTTAACTATTAATTTACACTTTAATTTTCTCATGTCAGAATTATTGTTACTCCCACACATGCCTCAGTCAAGCTGCTCTAAATTGTTTACAGTAGCTCGTTCTTGCACCCACCTGTTGAATTTAGAATAAATTACCTGTTGATTACATAAAAGGCACTGCAAGACCTTGCCCCAAGTTACATTTCTGAACACTTTGTTCCTTATTGCACTTCTTGACCACTCTGATCCTCAAATCTCGGTCGCTCTTTATCCATCCCCCGCTCCACCTGTGATCATGCATTTGAGGTTTTAGCCCCAACATTCCAGAATAATCTTCCCCAGGCCATTGCTGAGTCTTTGTTTTTAGCATCTACTAAAAACCTACCTTAGTGCAGTGTTCTGTATTATAATATATGTTTATTTATTTAGTCATTTATGTATGTATATATAGACATATTTTTGTGTGTGTATAAAATGCCCTTTTTTTATACTTACAGTGGTAAGCACTGTTGTCTCATCTGGGGCCAAGAGTTAATATTACTAACTTTGTATGAGTTACCAGTTTTGTTATTTAAAAAAAAAAAAGTTAGGTGTTAGGCATGCTTCACTTAAATTTAACTTTGCCATAGCTGTTAAAGTCAGGTACTCTTTACTCAAGATGTGATGAAATCTACTCAAACAGTGCAAATTGTTACCTCACACTTACCTCACAGGTTTGTTTTAACAGTGTGCCTGTCAATGAAATGCCACATGCACTGACCTTTTTACAGTATTAACAGTAACTCTGATTTTTCTGCCTGCATGATAGTGCATCATCCCTGTTAAATAAACGAAATGTAATAAATTATATTCCTCTGATAGCATTCTTAGTGACACATTCATGCCAAATTTAAGAGCTTTACCTGCTACTTGCTTCCTGTTCTGCTCGCTTTCTCAAGGCGATGTACATCAATCACTTTAATTTTTGTCAGCTCCTCAAAGCACTGAGTGTAAAAACCTAATGTTGGCTAAGCTCTGAAAATCAGGCTAACAAATCAAGAACACTGTATACAAAAACTAATGGTAAATACTATAGATTATATGAAGAGGATTGTCTACCGGTGGTCCCAAGGGAGTGCCGTGCTGCTGACACCGGACTTCAGAGAGCTGTGGATGAGGGGATGGCAGGTGTCAGATCTATGCATAATACCATACCAAAACAATATATCCTCATATAGCATGTCCAGTGGCGTAAGGAAGTTACAACGGGCCCCATTGCACACTATTATGATGGGCAGTAGTGCACACTATTGTGCATGTATTGGCTTAACGCAAATAAAGACTTGACATTGGACAACATTGACATACATATTACCCAGCAGTCATCGTTGCATATCTGACAAAAATATCAAAGAAAGAAAGAAATTAAGCATTTAAATTGAATAGTTTTTATAGTATATTTATAGATTTTATAGCTTATATGGAAAAAGCATATATTTTTGTTTCAACTAGCTACTTACTATTTGAAAAGGAAAAAGGAAAATCATGACACAGATGAGTTCGCCTTTTTGTGAACATATGTAGCAAATGGCACTGATTTTAAATTAATAATATCCTTTTTTATCACTTATCTTTTAACAAAGGTATTTTTCCAAGGTGGCAATCTAAATCCATTGCAATCCATTGTGTTAAGTGTTTTAATTTTATTTTTCCCTTGAAACCACAAAGAAGCCATGAGCTACACTTTAGTCTCTCTCTATCTCTCTCTCTTTTTCTGCTCACACTCTTTTTCTCCAGAGTGAAGCTGAGCATTGGCAGACTCTCCTCCCCATCCACTTCCCTTCAGGAATAGTATTGGCATTCACCTTCGTCACACACCCTGTCCAACTCTAGAAGTATGCAGTAACAGTCACCTTTTCTCTCACCCCCTCTTTGCCTCTCCCAACCTGCCATCCCCATTGCTTCCCCCTCTCTGTCCCTCTCTCTTTCTCTCTCTCCATCTAAAGGTGAATGTTAGCGGTCACTGTCGGCAGATCTGCCCAGAAAATTGAATCAGCCAGCAGGTTGGGGGCCAGGGAGGCACAAGTGCCAAGCTCTACACCGATTTAATTCTGTGTATGTGTGTGTGTGTGTGTGTGTGTGTGTGTGTGTGTGTGAGTGTGTGTGTGTGTGTGTGAGTGTGTGTCTCCATATTTGTCTATACAGATGTGCGTACGTGTCTATACTACATATGCAGCATTGTGTACACACGGCTCTATCCTACAGAAAAATACTCAGGGAAACCAATGACCAACTGACTGTAAGCTCACATCAGTAACTGTGCTATATTCTATTTTATTTTGTTTTACTTTAATTGTAATGTCAATGTAGGGAAATATTAAAGGGACAGTTCACCCCCCAAAACAAAAATACACATCTTTCCCCTTACCTGTAGTTCTATATATCAGTCTAGATTGTTTTGGTGTGAGTTGTCAAGTGGTGGAGATACTGGCTGTAGTGATGTCTGCCTTCTCTCCAATATAATGGAACTAGAAGGCACTCCGCTTGTGGTGCTCAAAGCACCAAAAAATGCATTTGAAAAACAGCAATGTCTTTTTCCAAAAATCATGACCCGGTTCTCAAGATTATCCACAGACCTTGTTGTGATTAGTTTCATGTAGGAACTATATTCATTCTATTAAAGAGGCAACAGACAGCATTTTTTTCCTAAATATATCATTATTAAAATAATGTGGGTTGCACAGGGTAGTATACACAGTAAAATCAGACTATCAGCGTTTACATAGGTCACTTAGTGGCTTTGCAATCTTTGTAATAAGCTTCTGCACCCGGGGGTGAAATTTCGCGGAAAAAATCTGCTTTACGGCAGGAAACACGTCATGTATTGCCAAACTGGTCAGTCAGCCAATCAGGGACTGGAGCTGGTCCTTATGAGGAGTTGGGCATGAGATAGTTGAGTCACGAGCACAATGGCAGACGGACAAAGTTTGGAAACAAGTGAAAAACAGCCTAACAAAAGAAAATGAGCTCCTCTGTCTGAAGAGGCAAAGAAGAGCAAAAAGGAGAGTGATAAAAGAAGAGGAAAAACAAGAGTAAACCTCAGTCAGGCGTTCAAGAGATGGAGGGAGCTCCGTGACCAAATAGGCTTCAGAACCGATGTCCAGCTAGCTTTCTTTCTAATGGATCAGTAAGTAACACGGCTAAATGTTAGCTAGACGAGAGAGTACTGTACTGTACTGGCTGCTAGTTCATTCCTAGCTGGCCAGCATCGCAAATCGCCGCAACCAGGGACCGGGTAGCAAGTGTTGGTCGGCTGACATCCTCGTTGCCATTCTACGGCAGCCTTCCGACAGTGATACCCCCACCCCCCCGCCGCCGCCGCCGCAGCTACTGGGCACCCAGCCTCTTCGACCGGGAGAAGTGGAGTAAAATCCGCTCCTCCGCTCCCGTTTGTCTGGTGAACGCCTCTCCTCTGTCAATACACTCTGCCAGCAGTTTAATAATATTGATGCCAGTTATAAGATTTGAATGTTTTAGTAATAAGCCATGTTCTAAGTGGGATAATGTACAGTGAGCCGGTGACTGTTGAAAAATAACTCGCTGCGCGTCATGGTTCCATTCCTCTGTCAGGAGTTATTTTTCAACAGTCACCGACTCACTATACATTATCCCTTACGTGTCTACTGTTGTTTGTACTGATACTGTACATATTGGTATAATTTACTGTGAGTTGTTTGTACTGGTACTGTGCATTCTGGTAGAATTATTTGCATTACTATTTGTTTTTTCTTCAGATAAATCTGATAATTGTTGCTCGGTCTCTTTACTCATTTATTTAGTAGAGTGTCCACACACCTTCTCATTCTACATATACATAGAGGTATACTGGTGGCTTTACAGCCTACATTTTATTGATTATCTCTGATCCCCACGGTCAATTTGGTCTTTGCGACAGTGCGAGCAACACCGCTGACGCTAGGTGGCGCCAAGCTAAAAAAAAAAACGAATCCTATCTGTTGCCTCTTTAAACCACACCTGCCAACTGTATCACCACACAGAAGGAAGCAAACATCTACTCATGGACTCAGTGGTGCTAGGTGAGCTAGCAGTAGATGTTTGCTTCCTTCTAAAACTTAAATGGAGAAGCTGAGTTTTAGAGCAGAAACCAGAAAGGAGAAGCTCTCTGGACAAAAAAACAGGATCTGTGATTGGCTGTCAGGAGCACATTGGCACATTGTTACTGGAAGCATTTCAACCTAATACCATCCAGCGGCCTATTATACATCCGCCACAGGTGTCATGTGGTCGCATTATGAACTGATGCAGCCCAACCACGTATAATACTGCCACAAAAGGTACTGTTTGGCTGACTGGTGGCGTATCATAACACCATGAAAGGTTACATCCGGCACAGTTACAAACTGACGCTGCCTGACAGCATATCATATCACCATGAGAGGTGGCTTTTGGCACCAGGCGTCTGATGACAAAATCTGTGACAAAGTGGTGGTTTTTGATGACTTCGGAATGAGAACAGGCTAACTTATTAACCAACTGCAGAGTAAATGATCTGTTTCCTATTTATACCAGCACGAGCATGCCCAGTGTACATGAAAGGATCATGTGGTTATGTCATTTTCATTGGTTGTTGATATGGATGGAGATATTTTTGAAACAGTGCTTAAAGCGATTGTGTATACAGAGATCATTTTCATTTTAACACTATCTCTGCCATTGCCGAGATTTTCCATCATTGCTGACAGAATGCTTCCCTGCTACTGATGAGATATTGCGGCAATACGTGTTTTCACTGTTAGATAGGGGGCACTGTAACACACCTTGTGAAACGGCGCAGATGGAAAAGTTTACGGTTGCGTAAGCCCTTAAGATGTTAATAGAGTCAGACTCCAACAATTCCTGTTTTGATCAACATCCATCTGGACAAAGAAGCAAATAAGTTTGGTGGGACAAATGGGATCTACACAACAGTGACAGTGACACACGGACAAGATGACCACAGAGGAGAGGGAGACAACAGTGTTGACAGTGAACGTGACATGTTCCTATACCCAACGGATTATTATTCAAAGCATTATTATTATTATTATTATTATTATTACTATTTATACAATTCAAATTGGCATAAGGAAATGCTAACAACATTTTTTACAAAAAATGTAAATGTGAAATTGATGTTGTACTTGATAATGACTGTGTTTGACAAAAATGCAATTTCCTCAGCTTTTTGTCCATAGTGTTTTTTTGAACGCACAATTTCAAGTGTTGATAAAAAAAGAGAATGGAATAAGGTAGAATACAATGTTTTTTGTTTGTAAAATCAGAGTGTCTGTTAATTATTTTGATGTATACTGTTTACATAGTCATAGAACAAATTATTCTATGGGTCTTAAAAGACAAGTGAATATGACCAAAAGTGAAATGCTGGCAGTGGCTGGCAACTTAAAAATAATACTCTGGGGGGAAAGTGTTTAAATTTTTAATTAAAACATATTAGTTTGGATGTAGCCAAAGTCACATGAAAGCACAGTCACTGTAAAATATTCATGACTCTTTAAGGGAAAGGAATCCAAGTCTCACCAAGACGTAGATTTGTTGCTATGCTTGTTTATGAAAGAAAAGTCGCTAAAGGGGCCTTAAGAGTCACCAAATCTAGTGAGACTGTCCATAAGTTGGCAATAATTCTTGATGGGCCTACTGCAGTAACAGTACCCTACGGGGGCAGGACTCAATGAACAGTCACAATAGGGTGAATTAATCACTACATAACACTTTATCAGACTGCAGGTGATTCAGTCAAACCAAACGGAGAGAAACAAAAGAGAAAGATTAAGAGAGATTGAAAGGAAAAGATTCCCTTCTATTCTTAAGATAGACAACAAAATGTGAGGCTGAGACAGAAACAACAGACAGAGAAGCAGGTGACAGCAGCAGAAAGAAACAACTTATATCTAGACAAAGATGTGACAAGAGACAGAGAGACAGTGAGAAAGAGAGAAAGATAAAGAGAGGTGCCTCTGGCTGTCAGGTAGACCAAAACAAACACTGGGTGCCATGTCGCCAAAGGGCCCGTTTCAGCCAGACTGACACTAAATTAGACCCTCCGCTGTCTAGTTCAAAGCAGCAAAACACCGACACAACATCAAGTGTGAACCTCCGCCTGCGTTTGTTTGAAGAGAATAGTTTCTTTCTCCTTCTTTGTCTCTTTTTCTTTCCATCTTCTCTGCTCTCTGATTTCAAACTTGCCCTCTCTTCTTTGATTTCTTCTCACCCTTCATCATTTATATTCTTCCTTTTCAAACCCTCCCCTCCTCCCGCCTTGCTTTTTATCCCTTTTATCCTGTCTTTGCGCCATCCCTCCATCCATCCCTACATCCCTCCCTCCCATTGATTGTGCTGCCCTCTTCACCCCATTCCTCTCATTCATAATTGAACAGCATTAACTGCCGCTGAGGCCAAGCAGTCGTTTAATTAGCTGACCAGCCTGCAGAGACTCTGCCTTTTCTGAGGCGCAAAATATACATTACACTCCTGCTCAGAATATTCAAAATACAGAGAATTTGCCAGTAGTTTGTTTGGATATGAGGATGATGTTCAGTAGTCAACAGATATTTTGCCCACTTAGGTCATATTCCTTCCTCTCTAATAGGAGGAGGGTTTGGCTAATTGGTGCGGGATTTATCAGGTGATGCGTATTCCAGTCCCTCCAGGATTTCACGCTGATGCGATCACAACAGTTAACACAAAATCAGCCAACCCCAGAGAATTTTGCGCAACTTTGCAATTTTGTTCAATAACCCTAACTTTACCGCAAATAGCGAACTGATGCTCTCAACCCCTCCTTGCCCCACTCTCTTTTTTCTATCTGTTTATCATGAGACTACTGCTGTGCCTGGGGAAGAGTCACACACAGTGACAGGGATAACTGTTAGCATTACGCGGCTAACCTTGCCCAACGTTTATTAATGTATATTAACTGGTTCAATGACTGAGTGGAGCCATTTCCATGTCTGTGTGAGCAGCACTTTAACACAAACACGTGAGGCTCCCCATGTAACTTAGTCTGAGTGAGGCCCTTTACTGCAGCACAAAGCAGGCAAATCTTAACATCTTTCATAGTGAGGACACTTACCAACGCACAACGAAATTGAACAGACCACTTAAGAAGACTAGACACAGATTATTAAACTGAGTAACTGTTTGAGCTTTTTAACATTACAAATAACGTGCCACAACCACTGTCAAGTTGTCGGAGGCACACCTTTTCCACTGCACAAAAAACCCACTAACACCCTCTAACATCTGGCTTTTTAATGTATCAGAATCAGTGGTGGCTGCTGGTCTTCCAAACGGGAAGCTCACTTTAAGTTTACATCATAAAATTTGTCATATTGTAGTGAGGCAGTAACTTATAAAAGGAACATTTAATTGCAGCTGTTTTTCAACCACACTCATGCCATAGAACCACAGCAAAACACACCTCAAAGATTTTCAGATGGGTTTAATGGTGAAGTTGAGCTATATCGCTAATGGAAATAAGGAACTCTGGGCACTCTGTCAGAAGACTCCACTCGCAAATATCAGCATGGGACTGAGCTCGAAATGCGACAATGCCAGTGTGTATTTCCCAAGCGCTGTCAATCACAAAGGGGTTCAGCCTTTTAGACAATTCCTCCAATCATCATGCATACACAAAACATCCTCTCCTGCCTACCGCTCTATCAGGTCCCAGGGAAGGTGAGCCTCCCTGCAAGTGACGATTTTGTCGCATTTATCCAATGACCGTCTCGCTTTGCTGCATGAAAAAACCTGCTCAGCACTGTCTCATAGGAATGCTTGGAGGCTCCATGTCCACCATACTGACATGAGAATGTATGACAGGGAGGTCACGTTCGAAAACTGGTGATACATAGTTTAATGCAACATAAATTCTTATTTTAATGTAAATTCAATGGTGCATATTTGACCATTTCTTCTATGAAATTTTAGGGGAAATTCAGCCTCCCTTGTTGTCTCAGAGCAATCGCCCCTGATCAGAATCAGAATCGTTTTTGTCATTGTACAAGTACAACGAAATTTTATGCATTCCCGTTAAGTGCAAAAACAAAAGCAAACTATCTTAACTAAGCATAAATTAAAGGCGCTGTATGTAAGAATGTGGCCAAAATGGTTACTGCACTCAAATTCAAAATACTGCCGTGAGTCGTGTCCACCTCAGTATGTTATATGAACATTATTCCTTAGTCTCTGTGACATATTAGGATGATTTTACGACTATTTGCTTTAGATTTCTTATATATAGCTCCTTTTTAAGTAAATAAACTTAACTTAAATATTATGTACAAGGTTAAAGGAAAATTACTAATAAATAAAACAGTGAAAATAGACCAATGATAAATGAATATATACAAATGTATGTGCAGAAATGGAAGTGCTTGTAAAAAAGTGAAATATTGCACAGGTTACTTAAAAGGGGCATACCCTTCAGTGTTCGTTTATTATCACAACAGCCCTGGGATATGTGCTGTTTTTCAGTCTGTTTGTTTTGGCTTTTATTGTCCTGTACGTCTACCTGAGGGTAACAGTTGGAACAGGTGATGTGCTGGGTGGGATGTGTCCTTCAGGATGCTGCAGGCTTTTCTCTGGCAGCAGGACCTGTACAGCTCCTCTAAGGAGAGGAGAGCACACTTCTGTGTTATGTTGATGACCCTCTGGAGCGCTGTCTTTTGTTGAGCAGTGCAGCTGGCAAGCCACACTACAATGCAGTATATCAGTACACTTTCAACAGAGCATCTGTAGAAGGACACCAGCAGCTCCTTGGATAGGGCGTTGTTTTTCAGGACCCTCAGGAAATGGAGTCACTGCTGTGCCTTCTTGATCAGCGCAGTGGTGTTGGTTTTCCAGGTTAGGTCATCATCCAGGTGCAGGCCCAGAAACTTGAAGTCAGAGACCCTCTCCACACAGTCCCTGTTGATGTATATGGGCTGGGTGTCTGTTTCTTCTAAAGTCCACGATTATATCTTTGGTTTTTGTGGTGTTGAGGACCAGGTTATTGTTGCTGCACCAAGATGACAGTTTTTACACCTCATCCCTGTATGCAGTCTCAGCTCCCCCTGTGATGAGCCCGACCACTGTCGTGTTGACAATAGAGTTACTTGGGTGGGTGAGGGTGCAGTCATGTGTGTAGAGAGTGTACAGAAGGGGGCTCAGCACACATCCCTGTGGGGAGCCGGTGTTGAGGCTGAGTGCTGGGGAAAGGTGGGGCCCTACTTTGACTCTTTGTGGGCGGCCGCTGACGAAGTCCTTGATCCAGAGGCAGATGAAGTGTGGGAGGCCGAGGTTGTTTAGATTTCTTACTAGTCTGTTAGGGATGACTGCCTTGAATGCCAAGCTAAAGTCGATGAAAAGAAGCCTGGCCTAATTGTCCTTCTGTTCCAGGTGGGTCAGTGTTGCGTGGAGGGCTATGGCATCCTCTGTCGATCTGTTATTCCTGTATGCAAACTGGTGGGGGTGGAATGTGGGTTGAAGTCCTTGAGTGATGCGATTTCTGACTAGTTTCCCAAAACACTTGATGGTTGAGGACTCCAGGCAGGGTGGGACAGTGGGACAGTGGCCTGTGCTAAGGACAGGTTGAATATTTTATTTTAGTAAAGATGCCCAAAAAATATCTTTAAAAAAAGACCCTTGTGAGCTGATCTGTACAGTCCTTCAGCACCCTAACAGTGACGCCGTCAGGTCCTGCTGCTTTTCTGGGGTTTACTTTCCTCAGCATGCGTCTCACGTCATGCTCCTCCACCGTGAAGATGTGGCTGTTGCATACACGTGCTAGTCTTCCTAAGTCTTTCTGACTCGGTCTAACTTATATAACAAAGAATACTTTGGACCAGCAAAGACATATTTTTTTTATATTTTGTTTTTTTTTTAATGCCAACATTGGCTTTGACAATGCATCATGTCATGATAAAAAAAACAACTATTTTTTCATTCTTATTATGACAGAAAAATTGCCTAATAATATGTCAACACGCATTACAATTTTTTAGAAAACCTGCTGTGAAATCAGGCATTTCAGGCTACAACAATCCTAAAGGGACTGATATTCTGTGTGTGTGTGTGTGTGTGTGTGTGTGTGTGTGTGTGTGTGTGTGTGCTTGTGTGTGTGTTTTACAGAGGCAGTGTTTTGTGGCTAATGATAGCAGGCTGTTCACAATACAGACACATGTTGTATGTTGCTCTTTTTCGCTTGGACTCCTCTTCCTTTTCAAATTCTCACCCTCTTGTCTGTCCTTTTTATCTTTTTCCTCACCTTCAACTCCTCCCCTCTCATTCATGTTCTAGACCTATAGTTTTCACTTGCATTGTCTGTTGTCGTCTTCATGAGTGAGAAAATGGTGAACTGTACTGTAGCAGCCCATTGTCATTCTCTCAGGTAACCCTTAAATCTACAGACATGCTTTTGGTGACAGCAAAACATATGTTTCTGAAAATGCCTTTAGGCAAGGTGCATTGCTCCAACACACCCTCTACAGTACATACTTTGGTTTTCTTGTGAGGGAATTTCTAACAGATATGTATGTATATACTGTAGATGACTCATAGAATGTTGAAAAAAATCTTGCAAATCCGATTCCCAAGGTCGCAATCATCAAATGGTGGCCAATTTAAAGAAATCACAATGAAATGATCATGCCCTTGGTTTTTACACTTCTCATTTGTACAAAACATTCGACTAAAATATATTTGTGGAAATATGAAGAGTACTTTTTTTTCACTCATTGATGTTTTTCTGGAGTATAAAGGCGCAGCAGATGGTAATGTTAGTAGTTTAGGAAGTATATGGTCATAAAACTTAAATTACTGGACAGATGGAATTCATATTTTTCAATTTTAAAATTCAGGATCACACATTAAAACACACAAACATACACTGTCACCTTCAACATCCCCCACCCCTCTTCCACCCATATCATTTGACTCCCTACATCCGCATCCAGCTCACATAACCTCATTGTATTTCATGGTTAATCTAGAATTACTGCCTTCGGGTTGTATGTGTTACACTTTTACGAATGAAGCCACTCTTGGATCAAGAGCTCTCTCTGTAGCGACGTAGCGTGCATACTGCAACTCACTCAACATGTACTGACTGCTACTTCTGCTCTGCTGGTGTCAGCTACTGATGTATCTTATACTGCTATCTTATACTCTATTACACCTTGAACAAATACCAATAACCATAATACATCTCCTAGTACACATAACAACTCATACACACTGGGAATAGGCATATTACCCCTGGTACCATACTCAGTCCTCTTGTCACAGGTTACCTTGTGATAACCATGTGAAGTAGTCAAAAACATGTTCACCTTACTCTTACATGGCATACAGGTGAGTAACAGCAAGTACCATTAGCTATGACAGTACTCTCCTTTTAAGTGTCAGATTACTCCTTTAACATAATGTACTGGTGAGTAATGCATGAACTCAAATTACAAGAGAACCAGAAAAATAACAGTTTAAACATTTATCCCTCTTATCAAACAAACAGTGCCACATATGCCTCCATACACCAGTCAAGTTGCACTTATAGTTTATATCCATGTCTGTGACAACATGGATGCTTCACATACATCTTCCTTCCAGCAGCGCAGAAGAGTTATACAGGGATCTGTACCAACAGAGGCAGAGGCAAACACTGATTACGTAGTTTATAGGCTTTTAATGAGTCAAACAGGTGAAAAGACACAGGTGTAGGCGGCAGGAGGCAGGCTGGCTTGGGACTGGAGACAGCCCTCTGATTTGGAGCTGTATCCAGCCGAACGATGGAGGAAGAACGCAGGAACATGGAGGCTCTTGTGGCAGACGCCGGCAGCGCGGCACACACTAAAAAACATGAAAAAAGGAAACACTGGTAAGCAGCTACAAAAAATACTCAACAAGAAACTCTTCCGTTAACACTGGAGGAATATTCACAAATGCCGTATATCTACCAAACAGGTCGGAATTATCTGGCACCGGAGTGGAGTCAGGACCAGGCTTATATGGAGGGTTGATTGTGGTGATTGCAGCCAGGAGTGTCTCATCTACCGAATCACTGGAGGTGGAGTGGAAAGCCAGCCATGCCTCCTGCCATACACACACACTGCAGGGAGAGACAAAAAAACAGAACAGGGAGGGGAAGGAGAGAGCCAGAGGGAAAAATAGAAAAAAAACAAAAAAAACAGTCCAATACAAAAACCCAGACCACAACAATACAATGAGCACAGTTTCAAGGTGGACACCCATGATTAGTGTCACCACTTCAGTATCTGACCAAATTCCTCTCCTGTTCCTGAGTGATGATGCTGAGTAATGGCCAGAAAAGTGTTTTTGCATAACATTATGATATCACAGTGAAGTTGGCCTAGGAACCTTTTAGATATATAATGTCATCACTTCATAATGCCATCCTATTAGACATTTCTGTGCAACTTTTGTCATAAACAGTGTATGAATTCTTGAGCTTTAGTCAAAAACATGTTGACCTTTAAGCCTTTGACCACCAAATTCTAATCACGTCATCGTGAACTCAAAGTTGGTTTATGTTTCTGCTAAATTTGAGGAGATTTCCTCAAGGCTTTCTTGAAATATTGCATTCCAGAGAATAAGACGTACGAAGTCACAATGACATTGACCCTTGACCAGTGACAACCAAATTTCAATCAGTTCATCCTTGAGTCCAAGTGCACAGTTGTACCAATTTTTTAAAAATTCCCTCAAGGCATTCTTGAGGTTTAGCATACACAAGAATGTGACGGACGGGCGAACAACCTGAAAACATAACGCTGGGTTCACACTGGACACAGAAGTGCTACAAAGCGTGCCAATTTTCGGCAGAGCATTGCCCACCTGCTTTCAGCGCCCATTTTGACCAATTGGTCTGTTCAGCACATTGGATCTGCAGCGATAGTTTCAGCGTCTGGTCTATTTTTTGGTCTAGCTGTGAGCGAATGCTTCAAGAAAAACCCTGAATTTTTTTAAAGAAATAAATGTATATTAAATATGAAATAAATGATCTGACTAAGACAGATGATAGAATATACATTCAATGCTTCCACATACTTATCAGTTGTGTCTAAACAGAGAGTGAGAGGGACAAGCAGAGCCACACAAACACACACCCATACTTAGCCTACATACATACAATCACACACACACACACACAATCAGACACAAGCAGACAGAGACAGAGCTCTCTACACGTGATCTAAACAAAGCAGAAAGGACAACTGCTTGCTGACCTGCATGGAGAAATGTGCTTCTAGTGTGAATAGCTGACAGGCGACTGCACAACAATTAACAAATTGAGGCACTTTCACGTCCAGTGTGAACCCGGCATAATGCTCTGGACACAGCAATTGCTGGCGCAGAGGCATAAAATGTAAAAGTAAGATACATTAAGGCTCTCTAAGTCATCCTAAGCTTGAAAAGTTTTTGTCACATACAGCAAACATCTCCTCACGATCCACTAGCTACATGTCTTCTGAATATGCTGTGAAAAAGTCCAGTCCCTGTAGGAAACCCAGGCTCCGCAAATGGCAACAAAAACATTTTGGTCCAGGCTGCACCAACCAGCCAGCGCGAGACCAGCGAAAGCAAACACACACACGTGAACGTGGTGCCTACAGAGACCAGACTTTATAAATAGACAACAGTTCAATAACTATCTATTATCAGGCATAATTATACTCTTAACAGGTGTCCATCGTTTATCAAATATGAGTCTCTGTAAATGTAGTGTGTGTCTTGACCTGAGCTAGAGATGATTATCCATGCTTTTGTGTCCTCCAGATTGGACTACTACAACTCACTTTTTACTTGCCTGAACAAATCTTCTCTGGACCGTCTTCAAATAATCCAGAACGCTACTGCCAGGCTGTTAACCAAGTCTAGCAGGTCAACTCACATTACTCCCATTTTAGTTTCTTTACACTGGCTTCCCATCAAGTTCAGGATTCATTTCAAGATACTCGTTCTCATCTTTTGAGCCCTCCATGGTCAGGCACCAGAATTCATCAGTAATCTCCTTCATTTATCATCAGTGGGTCCCACAGGTCTTCTGAACAGGACGTACTGGCTGTCACCCACTCCAGACTCAAAACAAAGGGTGATTGTGCCTTTGAAATAGTGGCTCCAACAGTATGGAACTCGAAAATGGCCTTTGTCCCACCCTAAATTGTCTAGTGCTTGTTCACTGGTGTGTTTCTTTTTGGGTGCTCAGTATCCTGTATTTGCTCCATTTTACTTATTTTTGTTGCTTTGTTTTAATTGTTATATTGACTTTGATTTTATTTTTATTGTTTTATTGTACTTTGTGAAGTGCTGTCTTGTATCACTTCAAGTAGTGTTACAATGGGGTTCCTAAAAAATCCCCAAAACATCCCTGTGCTAGGTGAAAAGTCTAGGAATCACCAAGGTATTACAAATCATCTTCAGGGGAAAATTAATGTGTGCACAACATTTCCCTGCAGTCTATCCGGTAGAAGTTGAAACACTGCATATAGAACCGGTGCCATAGCATTGTTCCGACCTCTCAATGTTCCAACCTCTCATTAGTCCGACGTCCCGTTGTTCCGATATGTGATTATACTGGACTACACTGTATTTGTGTACCACAGAGGATCAGCAACGCAACAAAAGTAGGCTACTGGTCGAGATACAAGTGTCATAGAGAGGAGAGAATAAAACACCATAACCTCCTGTTATTAACTCTGGGGTCCGGGTTGTGTGGGGAGTTCTCCGCAGTGCTGAACAGCTCCCGGCGGCGGCTCCGTGACCGGCTCTGGGTCAGCTGGGAAAGGCTTGAGGCGAAGCAGGCTCATGGCTTATGTGTTCGTCACTTTCTTTTTCATTTTAACCCACACCATGATCTTTTCCTAACCCTAACCAAGTGGTTTTTGTGCCTAAACCTAACCAGACCTTAACCACAGGGCATCATGATGATTTCAGAACAACGGGACTTCGGAACAATGGGTTTAATATGGTCGGAACAATGGGATGTCGGACCAATGGGCTGTCGGACCAATGGGCAGACCCCTATAGAACCACAAATGTCAACCTTGTGGTGGCACTAGAGAACTCAGTAGATCAATGGGCAACAGATTTTCCACTGGACACATGAAAATTTTGAATTTTTTATTTTTTTTTTGCTGGTGGTGCTAGAGGAAAAGTCAGAGGATCATTAAAATTGATAAAATTCATCCTTTGGGCACCATGGAGATGTGTACCAAATTTGCAATCCATCCAATTGCTATTAAGAGTTTTAGGTCTAGCCTAAGTGGTGGATTGACAGACAACAGAAAGACCAACATTGCTCCCAAGCAGGTTGTTCTTGTGCACTGTTCGTATATAAACCTACAAAAAAGGTAAAGCACCAGTAATTGTATATATACCATGAAATCATGAAGGCTGTGATCATGTGACGAATGTGCTGAAGGGAGTAAAGTGTGTTTGTGTCCCATGTGAAACCAAGTTAATGTTTAATTAGGCTATTTAAAGGTATGTCATCACATTGTCATGATTCATAACTTTACATTAGGTATGCAACATGACGACACAACCATGATTCTTTACCTAAACCTAATCTACATAACTTTACTTTGCTAGACCTAACCCATGTAATATCACGCTATGTAACATCACAGTGCCCAACAATGACTTTTTCCCCAAGCTTTACCTATGTAACCTTTCCTAAACCTATGTGCCCAACCACGATTCTCTTTCTAAACCTTACCGTTGTAAGTGCATTTTTGTAAATTATTATGAATGTGTATGTATGTGGATGTGTCGTCCCAAGAGCCACAGCAAAAACATTATGACCATGCAAGATTTAATATTCCTGAAAACATGGCTTCGTATTCTATTCATAGATATTTCAGATTAAATCAGCAACAATCAAACTGAAATTTTGAAAAATGTATATTTTTAACATTTATCACTCAATAACTCAGTTAGGCTTAGCAACAAGAGGACAATTCCCACAACTGACATTAGATGCAAATGTAATGTGATTTGTTCATGAAGTGATACAAAATTTTTCCAGTGAGCTTCTAACCTGGAAATCCAGATGCCCTGCATCTAACAAATTTCGAATTTGCTCTGCACGGGGATCTGGCCCTGATGAGCAGAGCCCGCTGAATCGCTATCGGACCAATCGGATCAGTCCATCTGACAAAGGCGGGTTCTGGGCGGGTGTGACATGATGAGGACAATGCTGCACCGTAGGAGTCGAAAAGTAAACAGCCAAGATGGCAGCTGCCGAAGGACCGCGTCCATTCAATTTAGCTTTGGAAGAAACGCTAAGCCAACTACACTTATCTTTTTCCTTGAGAGAGGAACAGAAGACTGCCCTAGAAGCCTTCGCTTCCAGGAAGGACTTTTTTGCCGTTTTGCCGACGGGATACGGCAAAAGCATAATATATCAGTTAGCCCCACTGATCGGCAAACAAATGGGGCCTAGTGCAATGAATACGTCACCTTGTTTTTTGCTCTGATTGGCCATCGTGCTATCCAATTGCGTGCAGCGGCATTTGAAATGCCTCAGTTAGTGCCGTCCCCTGGGTAGGAAGGGTGTATCGGTGAGGGCCTGACTGGATTTCCAGGCTAATGCACAGCACAAGCAAAGATAAATGCACATAACCAGCCAACCACCAAATATCTGATGTGACACAGGAAAAACCATTTCAACTCAGGCAAAATTTTCCATGGTAATATAAGATCCGCTATGACATAATGTGTTCTCAGGGTCTTTATAAGCAGGGGCAGTGTAACAGACATATAGACTTTATCTCAAGACTTTAAGAAAGCAAATCGTTCAAAACTTAATCAGAATTTAGAAATTACATTTCTGAATATGTCTCAGTCAGATATTCTCGGAGATAGGTTTTAGAGGCCTGCCGAGATAAAATTGTTTCTGCTCATGTTGCCAGGTTCTAAAAAAAAAAAAAAATTGAATTGGCTGCCAATTGAATCGCACATTTCTTTTTTCCTCATTATCACCCTGGCTGATAGGTGAGATTCCAGATCTCCCTTGATTTCCTCACCTGTGCAGTCTCATATCTACTTCAGGGGTTTCGGTTGCACAGAGTGTAAGGTTTTATTGAGCTGGTCTTCTGGAATACTAAATTCAATTACTAATATGGTGGCAGCGTTTCGAAATGCATGTTGTCTTGTCAGTCACCCCAAGCCCATAAAGTCATTGTGCATAATACAAAAAGGCAGGTTTGTCAAATTTGAAATTGACTCTGGGTACATTAACAGGCTTTCAGTCGGCTGGGAATTTGATCTTTTTATTATTTATTCATGCGTCACATCAGTGCACCACAATAGTTTCTTTGGAAATAGCTGACTCTTGTACCTTGGGGTTTTAATCTTACCATTCCTGTAAAATTCACTAAAACACCTATCCAAGACATACCCGAAGTAAACTTAAAGCTGTTTTTGTTTTCAAGTTTTAGTAAATGCATGGTCTCTTTTGAGAGGTAATGTAAGTTTTTCCCCACCAGTAAGAATCCTTGTGGCCTTCATTTACGAAATGAATGCTCAGCAGAAAACTGGAAGTACATTCATTCCCAGGCAAAGCGAGGCATCATCAATGTGGACGTGAATGGAGACAACGATCAAATTTCACATCAGGTCTCAGCTCATGTACGCAAGTTTGAGTCAGTGTTGCCTTGTCGTGAAGTAGAGTAAATCTGGCTGCACTGGAGAATCGTTATTAGACCATATTCGTACTTGCATCCAAGTTTTTGCAGCCCAACATATTCCCAAAGAACAGTTTGTATGGTATCCTACAAAAATGCATACAACAGTTCTTATGATATCCTATGAATTAGCACTCCATGAATGATGTTACGTCCTTATATACAGTTACATAATTAACCTCAAGTTATGGAGGTTAGGTTTAGGCAAGTAAAGTTGCAGTGGTTAGGTTTAGGAAAAGAAACATGGTAAGCACATACTTAAAGTGGAAATGAAATAGCAAAATAGACACACATTTTTAACTTTAATGACTTCGTTAGATGTACCACAACAAAAACAACATTCTAACTGTAAGCCATTATTGAGAAAATCCACTAATTAATATGTCTTTTTGCTGTATTTGGACCATAGCGCGTCGCCATCTTTGTTTTCGCCGGCGCTTACGTCACGAGAATGGTTGTTTACTAGGAGCTCTGTCACAACACTGGAGTTCTGACTAGTTAGCAAGCTAATTCGCGGTTGAAACAATGGAGTCTGAGTATTTTGATGAGGTAGAGAGGACCACAGAAGCAAAGAATCCAATTGCTTATGCTTTTGAGCCTATTAGACAAAATATAGTCAGATCTATTCCCATGGACTCGGACGACAGCGGCGATGAAAGGGTGCCTGAACCTGACAGCTGGCGGATTGGGAATAATGTGTGGTGCAAGTGCGGAGCTTGTATCCCGATGCCAACTAGCGCGGAGAGTATGTGCTGCCAAGAAGTCAACCTGGGACATATCATTCAAGATCGCTGTGTCACGACCAATCCCACATTTCAGATGTTGTGCAAGGAGAGAGAGGTACTAGAGGTCTCGATGCTATCCCTGAGGGACGTCCGAGCTGAGACACTGGTACGCCCAATCAACAGCAGGTAAACTTGGCATAATGACAACATTTAATGGAAGGCTGCTGCTTAGCTGTCAAACCACACAAAACACTTATCCACATAGAATATATGCTCTACTGCTGTCTCAGTCAACTTGTCAGACCACAATGCCAGATGCTACATAGCTAACGTTAGCATCACGTTAACGTTATCATGTCGCAGCTATACAGCTATAGCGTTAGCAAGCCTAGCCTAGATCAACATCATTGCCACCTAGAAACCGAGTCAAATCTAGACATTTTCTGCATCACGAAGCATCAGTAAAATAAACAAACTGTATGACTTACCAACAGAAGAACTGTTTGTCGTGTTTGATTGTGCATTTTGGGTTGGATAGCTGGCGGTGGCCGTTTGGTTTTACGTCCGTACGCCCATCCTCGTCTCACTGTACATAATATACTTTATCCCTGCCGTGGAGAAATAACCAAGCTCTTGCTAGCTCCTTGGTAAAAGTTTATAAATGAAGAGCTCCATCCTCAGCGACATAAATTGTCTTAGACTGATTGATGATGTGAGCCTCCATCAAATTGTCAAAAGAAAGAGCCCGTCAGAGACACGCTAGTGACATCTACTGGATCTGAGAAGAAACAACGGTCACGGTCACTTGGAAAATAATCCAAAGTAGACACACGGGCAAAATACAATTTAGATTAATATACCTACGTTTAGAGTGATGCAGAGGGAGCCATGATGGTACAGAAGTCAACTTAATTTTTTTTTGCCATACAAACCCTTAATTAGGAGTGTGTTAAAACAGCACTGGTGTCGATTCTGACAGCCTGAACTTGATTGACCCAGGTCTGTCATATCAATTGTGATATTTAATTTATCAGCCATCGTAATATTGTGATTGTTATATTTACATATAATTTGAGCTATGTCTTACTGATATTTGAATTATAATATATATATAATGATGAAAATGAGCATAAAGATTTTAGGTTGCATAGTCTTACATCCATATGTGAGGCCTAACCAACTTCTAACTGTCAGTCTTTTCAGGCTGACAGCCTACAGACAGTTCACCCTTTGGTCCAGGGGTCATCTTGGCAGGAGGAACAGGATCCCAATTCCATCCTGTGTTGTGAATGCCATCAGGAACGTATTCCCATCCAAAGAATACCATGGATTTGAGTACTTTTATGACTTGTAAAAAAGGTAGTGTATCTCAAGCAATAAATTGTTTTCTAATCAATCGTTACATTGTATATTTATGGCCTCTTTGAATTTCATGCTCCCATTACATTGCTTAATCATACACATCGTTCTTTGTCCATATTATTTTTTAGTTCAAAAGGGTCAAGTTAATACTTTGCACTTGGAAATTATCAATATACCTATAGCACTTGAGAATACAATCAATAGGCAGATGAAAAATGAATACTTAAAATATAAATGAATGATCAAATACATTTTTATTAATTTTTACATTACCATTACCCTTTAATTACCTAATCATGTTTTGAATTAACTGTAGGTGAAATGACAGTAAAACGATTTTTAAAAATGATTAAATGACATGCTGCAGGCCAGTGATTCCCAACCTGGGTGTAGTTCACTGTGTACTTCTGCAGTCACCACAAAGTACAAGGAAAAATTGTGAGGAGGATCACAAATTGTGGCTGGCAGTATATTGATAGTCACAATAACCAATAAACTAGCAACAGCAACGATAAGCGGACTGTACAGTTTACCACCAACCTGAGTCATTAACTGAACACCAGCTGCTGTAATTCAGAGTTCTTGAAAACTAGTTTGCTCAAACTCTACTTAACAGAAAAGTCAAAATTAATAACTAACACATGCAATTGATCAAACATACAGAAGAAAGAGAGCAAGCCTAAAAACTCCAGGATAAATATGTCTTGTATTAAACAATACTATAACAATATTCAACAATATATAATTAATGTGGCACCCAGATAGCTCTTTCCTGTCACTCTCTAAGCTGTAATGTAATNAGGATAAATATGTCTTGTATTAAACAATACTATAACAATATTCAACAATATATAATTAATGTGGCACCCAGATAGCTCTTTCCTGTCACTCTCTAAGCTGTAATGTAATAAAGGCAATACCACCCCCCCAAAAATACTTAAATAATATATGATCAATAGTAATAATAGCATCCAGTTTCAAATCATTTTCAATTAACACATTTTCTACATGACAGGTGGTGTCACTGAAGGGTATCTGAACTTGAAATGCACCTGTCAGGGTTGTGGGGGTACAACAGACTAATAATGTTGGCTTATGGATCTGTAGTGCTGGGCTTTGCTGAAAATCTGCTGATATGTTTTGCAACTGACAGGGCTTTGTCTGGTTTTTTAACTCCTCTATGTTCGCCGATGGTCACTGCTTTCTCTTTGGTGTGTTCCCTCAGTGCTGCCCGAATGGAGATTGCCTCACAGCGCTTCAGTGCTCCTGCCACAATGTCCTTTCTGAAGCTGTAGTCTTTGCAGACCTTCACTGGTACCACCACATACTGCTGAGAAGCCTTGGAGAACTGGTGCTTCATTTGCTCCTCTCCCTGTTTGGTCTTTGCCGTCTCTCTGATCACGTATGGTTGTGGTCCAGCGCAGCTACACGAAGCCGAGCCTCAAAGCTCTCCCTCAGGAATTTCTTCCTCTTTGTGGCATACTTTGTGTAGAGGGAGTGGAGAGACTCAAGTGTGCCAGTGTGAATGCCCTCTGTTACTTTCTCCAGCTTTTTCAACAGCAGTTTGTCCAACACAACTTTCTGCAGGTGTTTAAATGCAGCAGAGCTGGGAAGGAGCCATGGGCGTTTGTTTTCCTCTTCAGGGCTGTAGGGAGGGTGCTCACATTTCCGTATCATCTCACCAGATGCCCATTGGTGAGTGTTGGTGATGTGGTGCAGCACAGATATCCATTTCTCCTTAAGCTTGGTCACACTTCCATCACATGAGCCAGCACAGTACCATAGGTGGTTGGTGATCATCCTGCTCCACTCAAGCAAGTCCTCATTGTGGCACTTCAGCAGACTCTTTTTTACACTTTTAACAATGTGCCACAGATCGTACTCGTGCTTGATGTTGCCATACTCTTCTCGCATTACCCTTTGGACAGACGGGTGGCAATCAGTTGCTAGCACAGAGATGGAGACGTTGTGTTCGTCCAGCTTTGCAAGGCATCTCTCCAGACCTTCAACCTCTAGCCAGTAACTGTTCTTTACTTCAGTGACATTCACAGTCTCCTGAGCAACCAGCAGCCCTGACTTTGTGTCAATGATGGAGTAGGTGCCATATGACGCATTGTGACCTGAGCTGTCATACCTTGAATCACCTGACACCACCAGTGGTTCATCACCTACTGCACTCATTACAGCCTCATTGTGTGAACACCAGGTTTGATTCACTTCAGGGATGACATAGGCCTTTTGAATGTTGAACCACTGTCTCTTGGAGAGGCTCTCTAAGCCAATTGTTTCACAGACCTCTATGAATGAAGTGCATTCATTCCCTGTGACAAATATTGCTGCAGGTACTGACACATTGCACTCCATTACACCCCTCACCAGAGGCTGGGAACGCCAGGTATAGCTGTGGCCATCAATGCACTCAGTCTTCACCTTCATTCCAAATACACGTTTGGAAACAGTTGGCGGCTCCACAAGACATTTTCCACAATTCTCCCAATGACACACAGTGAACAGTTTCAGTAGCTCTTGCACAGATACTATGCTCTTCCTGTCATCTGAGAGATTGAACTCCTCATCTTCGACATCAATCAAGCTCATTTCTTCTTCTTCTTCTTCTTCTTCTTCTTCTTCACTCAAGCAAAATTCATCATCAGGCTCATCTAAGCTCATGTTCTCAGCACTGTCCTCATGGACCGACCCCTCACTGCTCATGCACTCAAATGATACCTCACTATGCTGTGGTGATGAAGCCCTTGGCACTGGGATGCTATCCAACACACCAAAGTCATCCACTGATGTACAGTAGGAATGGTCGTTGATGAGTACCATGTTCTTTTCTATGTCATCAGTGACTGTACCTATGCTCACATGTGTTCTTCCACTGCCCTCACTTTCATCTTCCACCAGATCAGTCTGGGTACTGACATTCACCATGATTCTGCTGCCTCGACTTTCTTCCAGTTCCTGACATGCTTCCTCACTTCTAGTCAACTCCAACAACTGCCTGCATACTTCCCTGACCTTTGAAAACAGACAGATCTATGTAGTTAGTCAAAGGATAATTTGTGTTAAGTGTGTAAACAAAAGCTTCTGTTCCATTAAGTATTTTTTAGAGAATGTTTCTATGGTTAATTTCCTTAGAGAAAAAAATAAAGAATTATGTATATATATGTTTTAGTTTTATTTAATAATTTATCTTTGATCTGTGTTACATAACCATGATTTCCTCCTATTTGCCATTGCTACGAAAATAACTAATACATGTTTTTAGACTTATTTTATCTTTATCATATAAACAAAGTCTAGCCATTACAATATCAAGCTCACAACAAAGTATCAGTATAAATCACAAACTGAGCACAAAGCAATAAAAACAAATAAAGAATGAAATAAAATGGTCAAAATTGTCTAAATATACCTACAATCCTGATCCATTCATCCATGATTTTTATACATTTTATTGCTTTTAAATATGTTGTTAAATCTACTATATCTGAGGATAAAATGCTTAGCCTTAATAATTAGGGAATTTACATAATTTCCCTTTTTAAAATCCTCCATCATGACTCCAAATTTGATGTCATGATATTCTCATTTGGGCGACAGAAATTTATTTTCAGATATCCAATTTTGAAACAATTCCCCAAATGATCGTGTGTATTTAGGCCCTATGAGCAAAGAATTGACGTTTCAATATCAGAATTACAAAACATTCAGTAGCGTTTTTTTTTTTTTATCAGTGTTTAATCTTTGGATCAGAAAGTCGTAAATACAGTGTCTCATTTTAAAATCAGTTTCACTGCCTGCCCACCCGATGTTTAGGCCTACACCTGTACACCATTTCCTCTCTAATCATAAGTAGCAAACAGCGGGGTTTTTTTCCCCCTAGATGTTTTTCATACACCGCTTCAGCAGCGGCAAGGCATAAAGGCTGAGGATCAAGGCAACCATCGATTAATTTCCTAATTCTCTGTTAGCTACATGTCCGTAACATTGTATTGTTTCTGGACAGCGGGCGATCAGCCATTTTTAAATAGGCTACCCGCTTGTCAGCGGCAGCTGATTTGGCACTCTATGCTATTGTTGTGCTGAGCTGTAGATTCATTTAATTTCACAAGTGTAACTTTGATTATCAATATTGTAGCGACCCTGTAGTGAATGTGTGACCGTTGCTAGTAGCAACGGTCATTACACAGTTGCTATGTAGCCCAGCGTTGCTAGGGACGCCGTCTGCAACACTGCAGCTGTCAAACAACTTCCGAGGGAAAAAACAAACAGAAGTGGCTGATTTTAACATTTCTTTTAACTTATTTGGAGAGTAGCTACAAGGATTTTGAGGAATGGGATGCCGCTGAAGAAAAAGAATACCTACGGACTTTCTCTGCCAAAAACAAAAGAAGACGGATTTGAATACACACTCGGCAGTCATGCTTAATGACATTTTACGCGAGTTTTATGCCTCGGTTCAGTCCACTAAGCCTGGGTGAGTACAAAACTTTCACCAAAACTTGTCGAATCCGGTCGGTTTTAATGCACTTCGCGGAGGCAGACAACATTATTTATTTAACTGATAATTAGCCGTGTAATAAGCGGGATAA
This sequence comes from Epinephelus moara, assembly GCF_006386435.1. Classification (NCBI taxonomy): domain Eukaryota; kingdom Metazoa; phylum Chordata; class Actinopteri; order Perciformes; family Serranidae; genus Epinephelus; species Epinephelus moara. The sequence continues at coordinate 11,158,610 of NC_065525.1, forward strand.
TGTATAATGAGCCGGTGAATACAGGGAATAGAACTCCTGACAGGGGAATAGAACCCCGACGCGCAGCGGAGGCTCATCACCGGCTCATCACCGGCTCATCACCGGCTCATTATACATTATCCCTTAGGCCTACGTAATAAACGGTGGTTTGCCGAATAACCGCGTCATCCTTCCACACGTCCTGGCCACAGTCTATGGTCCTGGCGGACGCTACAATATTATAGGCTACATTTAGGCTACAGTAACACTACCTCTCGCTTTTCTGCCTGGCTCGCGCGTTTTTGTGCCCTTTCCCTCCGGCGGAGAACAGGCTCCGTAGTGTCCGTATGTAGTGGTCTGTCCGTTTCCCCTACACTGTACCGGCTAAAATCAAACACTGATGGCACGGAATCTGGCTTCAGCCGATTTGTGGGCCGACGAGCAAATCTTCCGGACTCATCGAAGCCTCCCTCCTCCACATAATCTGATGGCAGAAAGTGGTCACTGCAAACTCTTAGTCCAGGTCCGACAGGTGGACTGTCGCGTTTCAAAGCAGACAGCCAGCGGCGCATCACTTGTGGTCTCCTCACGGGAAGGACATGAAAATGGACCAGTTTACCACCTTCTTTAAGTCGATAAAACTCATTTGAACACCCAGGGGCAATACAAAATGATCCTCCTCGGGTTCTCCTTTCGTCGTCTCCTTTGTTTTCTCTACCAACATCCATTTTGCCAACCACTTCACTAACTCCTACCGGCGAACAGAGAACGACAGAGCCGAACCATTCGCGTGACGTCACTAACTAGCTTGTTTTAAGATGGCTGCGCCCTACTGGTGAAAAACTGAAATACATCTAGTTTTTATAGCAAATCTGGGTGAATATCAAGTTTGATTGCTGTGTCATATCTTGCCTAAGGTAAAAATCTAACGAACCACAGTCATATTGTTCAGTGCTTCAACTCCACTTTAAAATGACTCAAAGTTCACACAGTTCCGAACACAGGTCTTCAGGGGAAAGTTCCATGGAAAAGTCTGGGTTATTGTGACCCATCCACCACCACAACCTGCCTCTTTACAAGACCCCTCGGGACTGCCTCCTTGTTTATTCCTGTCAGCGCATTGGCCACATGACTGTAGCCTTTCAAAATATGTGGGAAATGTGCAAATTTCAGTACATTTCTTTTTGTTGTACAAACAGTTTGTGACAACAGCCTGTGCAGACACATAATAATCACTTAAAAATGTATAGCCTGTGAGAAAATGTTACTGTATATAGGCTCTTACTGTATATAAAACACTTCCAGAAAAACTATATTAATAAGAAAGAAAGAGTTTCTCTTTCTTTATTATTTATGTACATTCATAATGGTCAATGTTCATAATGACAACAAAAAATGGACCTTTCATGGTCAGGCGTTTTAGTGGCTACAGACCTGTCAGTCACTGGAACAACCGCTTGCTATTAGCTGGTTCTATTGGCGGAAAAGAGAGGCAGGCTCTTCCTTTCAACAGAGGCTTTTGTTGGCTATTGTAGGCTGCGGAGAGGACATGGAACTCCTGCTGGCTGAAGTGAGGTGTCAATCAAAAGGTCAGAGCTCAGCTGTCATTTTGATGTTACTCTGTCTGCAATATTTACATGCAGCTGTAAATGGAGAAATGGATGTAAATGTATAGACTGGAGATGCTATGGACAAAAAGTGGAGAAATTTAAAAAAAAAAATGAAATTATGCAACAGCAGTTTGTGGATATTTATCAATGTAATAATGTGTTTGGAGTTAATATTTGACTGGATCTAAATAATCTGGACTTTTGGGAATGTATAAGGACCATTTTTGTTGGTATATTATCGATCCGTGGATTATGATTAGGTATCAAGGGTGAGTTATAACTACTTGTTGTTTGTCTGACAGCAGCTTTTGTTGTAACTGCTGTGGTGGTCGTATCATTAAACAGTCTGCATCAGTCGAATTGCAAGGATCGTAGCTTTCCAACAATATGTTGCATGAGTAAACCACTGAAACACAGCAGTTGTTTACATAGCATAATCATCTGATAAACCATTAGGCCGTCACTTAAGAGTTTTTAAAGTCTGTCTCTGAATTTTAAGCTACATGTGTGAATATAGCAGATCCCCAATGTATTTCTAACACAAGTCATAAAAAACAAACAAGAAACAGTGCAAAGTATGACACTGTACTTATCTCCTTTTATCTCCTTCATTACTGGTGTGATTTGATGTTCACATCTAACTGTGAGACTATTGTTTCCAGACTCTAGAGATTTGATCATCTGTCATGTGAAAGTAACTGTGTTAGTGGTGTGTTTTGGCTGTAACAATGTTATCACCTTTATTGGATGTTTCCTCTCATTTCCCTCTTTTGTAAAAAGTGACAAGAAGGTGAGAAAGTTGAAAACCTCACCTTTCAGAACCTGACACCTTTGAATAATCCCAGACAAGGTAAATGGTGAATCAATCAAACAGGTAAGAAAGACGGGGCATAAAAAACTCCTCTGAAATATGATCAAGCACCGACTTAGCTACATATATATTTGAGCAGATCACTGAATCCCAATTATCTGCTGCTTTGTAGCCAATTCTGACCGTTGACCTTCCTGTGGAGGTGAAAATCAAGAAAAAAATGTGTGTAGGGATAAGGGTACATGATTACCTATTACACACTTTACAATGAGGTACACAAATTTAGATGTATTGTTAGATATATATACTCAGAGATACTTTAACATGGCCTTTAAAGTAATTGAAGTTGTCAGTAATAATGTAATTGAGCTTTTTTTTTTAAACAATTTTATATTGATATAATTATTGTAGAAGCTGATTACTATGCACTAGGGACACAGTAACACTGACGTCCAAAGAAAAATGTATTTGTAATGTTCATTTTAGGACTGTCAGTGTTAACGCAATAATCGCAATATCATTAAGGTCCAAGCATAGTGCCTTCTTTTTGACCCCATCAAATCACAGGCTGCTATTTTGATCTTTCATCATAACCTCACTCACATTAACACTGCCGCTGCTGTTTCCTGCTGCAGCAGAGGTAGCGCCATAATCCTGTGCCAATGCATGATTTTATTCTTCTATTCAAACACTTGAACTTATTTCTTCATATAAATAAATATAAAAAGATCTTTTGTACATCATCAGGTAGAACACAGGGCTGATTCCTATTTATGATCATTTTTATGAGAATAGTGGAACACTACTGCACAACTGTTCAAATGAAAATACAGCTGTCCCATATAAGTGTAACACCCAACTCAGTAATGGTGTAAACTATTAACTAACAAAAAAAGACAATAACCAGCATAAACTGCCATGATTTTGAACAGACATTATAACCACCAACAAAAAGTGACCTTTGCATTTTGGAACACAAAACAGAAAACTTAACAGAAAACTAAAAACTGCTAGTCCAGCACAAGGCATGATGGGAAATGTGGGTGTTGCTACCATTATATGCACCTTGTGTCAAATGGAATTAAAGTATCACAAAAGTACCTGGAGGGTCTTTCCCAAACCACCCCATACACCCTCCCCCTACCCACTTTAACTCTGTTTCTGTGTTCACCCAGAGGCTCAGTCTGTTGAGTGCTGTCCCAAACTAACTAGTGAGAAGTGAAAGTTGGTTATAAAACCCTCCTACAGTGTGCACTGATGTCGGCTTACTAACCATGTACAATGGCAGCACATACAGATTGAACATAGATGCTACAAATATATATTAAGAACATAAAGTGGGATTACGCTTTATTTTTCTCCATGGTTACCAAAAGTTATGACAGTACTTCTTTCTGCCGCAGAAAGGGAAGTTTGTCTCAAAGCTTGCCACTGTGTTTATCCCATACACCTTGATAAAGGGTCCCTCATTCAGCTGTGAAGGTGACTACAAACAGAGTCACACTCTGTGATGGATGGAAGTGGGTAAGGTCTGGTTTTGGAAAGGCCTACCATCTATGAGCTAAGCACACAGGTGCAGCTATCAGACTGATATCAGCAGGCAACCAAATCGCCAAAGCCAGCAAAGCACTATTTTGGAATGTGGGAATCACCACAGACCTGTAGATGAAACTACATCAAAGAAGACACTGTTTAAGACACGGGTCTAAGGGACATCCTCAGGTGGAAATGTTGTGACCAGTCCTGTGAGGAAAAACTTCAACAAGCAACTGGGCTAATTTATACAATGTAAAATGCAGCTTGTGCTAATATATTTAGCTTGTGTTAGTTAGTAAAGTTATTTGTAAACTAAGTGCCTTTTTGAAGAGTGTCCTTCCTTTGTTTAAGGGATATATTTGTTTTAGTTTTGTTGCTAGGACTATAGAACATGTACAGCCTTACCACTTGCTACGTTTGTATAATTGTAATAAATGAATGAATGAATGAAAATGTGTCCAGCAAAAGGCAAGTGTCTTGTCTGTGAATCTTGCAAGTTATAATGAAGCTGATATGTGTACTTGTGTTTGAAATGGTCACTATTAAGCCATGTTTAATGTGTGCTTTAGGTGTGTTTGGAATTAATCAGACTTTACAGCATTTCACAGAAACCCCACTGCAGAGTAGTTTTGGAGGCGTAACTGCAACACAGACACACTACCGCACAAGTACAGTATCTATTAAGGGGACATCCTCAGATTGACATGTTGTGCCCACTCATATGTTTTACCACCACAGGGAACAGTTGTTTCACACATAAAGGACCTGTATGAATCAGAGAAAGAAACTAAACTGGAACACCTGAAAACTGCAAATTAGGTGAAAGCTTGAATGTGAAACAGTGTAATTCTGTGGGGGAAAAAAAATGACAACAACAACAACAAAAAACTATGAATTTGACAGAACAAGCATTGTGAATTCGTCTCCTACCTCTGAGTCACAATTTGAAGACCACACAGTTGTAATAGTGCAGCACTGACTTCAAAGAAATACATCTAAAAGTGGAGATCATAAAATACATTTCATTGCATTCATTTGGTTCCCAGTCAAAACACTCTGGTAAGAACTGTTTCATCTTGTTGATATAGACGTTTAACCATTGAAAATCAGCGATTAATGGTGATTTAAAAAATAATCGTTTCACAGCCTTTAGTTTATTTTTAATAAATTATTCTTTTTGTTATGTGAAAGAGAAGCCATTTGCCATAAATTTTTGACAAATTTTGACAAAAATATGAAGGAATAAGCCACAGGGACATAAATGTTGCTACATAACAGGAATGACTCATTTCTGTTCCTATAATAAAGTCAGTTAACAGCACCCTGAATTCTATAGTTAGTGAATGCATGAGTGCATATTGTCATAAACGCTTTCCAGCTCCTATGACAATATGATTATCTATATGGCCTACATGCAGTACTGTGTTAAAGACCTAGGTCCGTATTCACAAACATTCTGAGAATACTCTCAGAGAGCTCCTAACCTAGCCCAAAAACTTTTAGTAAAAAGTCTTAGGCCCTGTTTAGACGACAACGGTTTCTCTAAAAATCAACAGGGTGAGCAGCACAAACAGAGCTCGGCATTGTTGTTGTGACGGTGGGCATGTCTAGTGACTGGAACCGTAATTGCGCATGTGCGAAAAGTCTCTGTTTTCAGAGGAACTGCATATTGCAAGTTTACATGACAATGGAGACGCTGTTGTTTCCAAAACATTACACTCTGGAACCCGTTTTCAAAACGTTGCGTTTTCAGGCACCCAAAACGCCACTGTCATGTAAACGATTGGCCAAAACGCAACTAAAGTTTACCGTTTTCAGTTGAAATCGTTGTCGTATAAATGGGGCCTTAGATTAGGAGTGATTTAGGGAAGTTCTCAGAGCAACTCTGAGCACTCAAGGGATAGAAACCTTACCCTTAGGGAAGAGGTGTGGTTGATCCTGTTACTAGATATGATGCATTCTTTTAACAGAATGACTGTTAAAGAGTTGTCATTCAATACGACCCCTGGGACTATATTAACAAAGCCTCCTAGTACAAAGAGTTGTTCCTGGTGTTCTGTCAAAAGAATGTACCACACCTAGCAACAGGGGTCAACCCCATCTCCTCATTAAGGTAGAAGTTTCTGTCCCCTCCTTGCTCAGAGTTGCTCTGGGAATTTTCCTAAATCGCCCCTAAGCTTGAGCTCCTTAGTAAACATTTTTAGGCTAAGTTAGGAGCTCCCTGAGAGTTTTCTCAGAAAGTTTGTGAATACAGCCCCAGGGATCCACCCTGCAAAACCAGCTGGGCTAGTTTGACTAATGAAGGGAGTGACTTGTAGTCAGTATTTGCCCAGACATTAGAATACTGGTGGGTTTTTTTCAGATTGAGTTAAAAAAAAAATAAAACTCCTCAGAGGTTTTGGATATCAATGAATTAAAAACTTTTGGTGTCCCCTTATCATACAAACTGAACTACATTACTTCCCAAACTCATATTACTTGTATGAAAAAAGGCTTATGTCACAGGAAAAGCAGGAACAAGCACATTTCAGCATTGTCATTTTGAAATTTGTGGAAGAAAGACTGAAAGACGGGTGGAGGCTCAGAAACAGGGTTTTTCAACCTCTATTTCGAAAGGTTTGTGTCTGTGCTCCCTGTGCAAAACCCCCAACACACAGTTTTGATGACTGGAAATATGTTTTAATGCATGTCATGCCACATATTACTACACACAGTAAGCTTCCTAGTACAAAGAGTTGCTCCTAATGACGAAATTCAATGAAAATTCTTGTAATTGTGATGTTTTCTTAGAATTTCTCCTTAAAGTTAAGACTAGGTCTTTGTAAAGATAAAAGTTACTCACAGAGCATCTTAGATCTTAAAAGAGCTCCTAGGGTGAAAAACTGTCAGGAGTAAGGACGAGGACTTTAAAGAGGCTTAAGAGTTTCTTAAGCAGAGGAGATCTCATTAGGGATACACACACATTTTGCACCTAATGCAGGGCTCAACAATAACGATTGCCCGATTGCCCGGGGCAAGTAAAACTCAAGGTCGGGCATGTAAACTAACAACTCACTTGCCCAATCAGGCAAGTTGCTAAAAATAGTAAAAGTTAATAACTAATTGATAAAATAAATGTATTTTAAAACGTGCTCCTTCAGCTCTGATGCAGCGGTCTCTCTGCTTGAAGTCACCGGTACACGTTGTGTAACAATGTCCTGCCCATTGATATTATTTTGCGCGACAGACGCTTCATATAATAACAGAACAATATACTATTTATGGTGTTATGTCATCATGTCATTTCTGTCTCTACATGGTCACGCGTTAACATTTCTGCTCTGCTCTCTGTATCGCGCACGGCAGAGTTCCGCCACACACACAGGTGAGCACGCTAGAGCGGCTCGGGCCGCATTTTCCTGACCAAACCTGATCCGGAGCCCGGTGCAGTTTGTCAGCTGACAAAGTTATTGTTATGGACACTGTGTAAATAACAATCAACAGACTGCTGTTACGCACAGACAGACATGCTGCTCACACAGCAGCGCAGCACGGCACTCATGCTGAGCTTGTGTTGCGTTCAAGCGTTGTCACGTAAATAACAACTTCCAGCACTTACATAGGTCATAGCACAAAACAGCAGCATGTCATGTGACTTTTTAGTTTATTATATTCAATAAAATTGTATGTTCCTAAATCTTGAGACACCTCATATGTAAGCTAGACAGACATTGCACCTGCTCATACTGTGCACACATGTACTGTATGTACTTAGTCCTAAAGAGCCCTTCTGGTGCCAGTAGATACATAGAAACATCCCAGCAGGCTGTGCTTTGCAAGCATACAAAAAAGTTTTACGCATGTGAAAATTATTTTTCATGCGTGTGCTTCACCTCCGCTGCTACAACTCCATCCTAGGGGAAACACTGCTGTGTGCGTTTTGTGCAACAGGTGGATGTGGTAGTCTACTGGTAGAGTAGAGAGAGAGCTAAGTAGCGTTGAAGTAGAGTAGAGCAGGGCAGAGAGATGGAAGCAAAATATATTAAACCTGGTGTTAACACAGCAGAACTGGAGAGAGGGGTGAAAAATAAATAGAGGTGGGCATGGCTCAAGTAGGGCGCAAAATTATAGACAGAGAACGACTGACGAAGATTGCTGCCCCCCGACACTGTCATTTTTGTGATTTTTGTGATTTTTGTGTAGGAATTAAGCTACAATACATGACATATGTTGTTTTAATTAATAAATACAGTGTGAATAAAGATTACATAACATAAAAATAACTGCAGTCTTTGTTATTTGATAGCCGCTTAAATTAAACAATTTTTATAGGGCAAGTAAAAACTGACTTCGGGCAAGTAGATCTCTGACCAACTTGCCCGACTGGGCAAGTGAAAAAAAACCTTAGCATTGAACCCTGTAATGCTATAACACCAGAAATAAAATGATCACAACACTACAACATTTGGAAAACTGGAAAAATGCAATAGTGCAGCAATGTTGACTTTGGTCTGTCTCAGCCTTCCATCAGCAGAGTGAACACATTAACAGTAGGATTGTGCAAATTTGCAGGAAAGCCCAATCAGTCTTCTTTCAGCATTGGTAGTATAAAAACAAAATCGGGGAGTGCAGCAAAATGCCGCCTGGCTACTTTTGCTCATACAGAATGTGCCTTTTTTGGGGCAATGGGGGGGCGTGAGCAAGTAACAAAACGTGTAGCTCAGCATGTGACGTAAACAGCCCGTAAACGTTCCTGTCAATTGGTGGTTAATGGCCTCTTCATTTGCGAGGACAAGGAGGGCGCACAATTCTTTGGTCAGGTTTGCATTTCCCCCTTGCTACTAGTACTAGCTGCTCGCTAATTCCTGCTATCAGCTGTTTCCTATTTATCCATCGCCATTGGGTCGCACATGCGGCGTCATCAACACCTCCTCCCACAAGTCATCAACCGACCCTCCTGTGGCGGAAGGCCGCCTCGTTCTGTTTAAATCAAAAAGGTTCCGCCAATATGTCTACCCTACGAGGCGGAAAATTGGGCACCTTGGATCAACTCGCCAATCCAGCTCTGTGTATCTAAATGCTTACAGCTTGCCGGCAAAACGGCCCAACATTTGCCGAAAATCTGGCAGTGTAAAAGTGGCTAGTGACAACACTTTCACAGTGGGGGGTTCCCTAATTGACTATGGATTCATCATCTTCCTTAAATCATACCATCTCTATGGAGTCTAATCACCAAAGACGTTCCACATTTTTCATTCTTACGTGCGCATGTTAATAAATATTCTTTTACTATAAAAAATGTCTCTCTCTTGATTGATTGTCTATAACAATCTATTGCATGCAGTAACCCAGAGAGGCCATATTGAAACTCATATTGTCTTAAGAACTGGAGAGCACTTATGACTAACTGTACCTGACTACAAATTATGGCGCTGTTTACTTTCTTTTCTTGGCTGGGAATGGGTGATTCCTGTAATGTAATAACATGTCTATCCCAATGAATGACTGTTGTTTTCTTTCCAAGATTTCATAAGAATGATTCAAATATTTATAACAAATGGATTAAACCATAACAAAGTTCTTCTTTATCACATAAACAGAGAATTATGCAGTTTTTTAACTTAATTGAGCATTTTATGGTACATGAGTTTAATTTTTGGCATGTCCCAGTGTGAAGGATTCAACTTTAACAAAAACCACCTGTTCTCATCCAAAAGAACAGAATAGATGTTCTTTTTCAAAGGAAATGTACAGTTTCTGCTCTTTCTGCATACAGTCTTTTTCAAAATAAACTTACATCAGTAAAACCTCATATTTACGTTTATTTCCTTGTGCAACAAAAACAAGTAATTAGGTCTCCTATATTACCTTGTTACTGGCAGCATTTCCAACTGACACCATCCAGCAGTGTATAATAGCCTACCTCTGAAACAGGTGCCATACGGCTGCATTATTAATTGATGCTGCATGTTTGTGTATCATATTGCAGGAACAGGTGTTACCTGGCTGACTGGCGGTGTATCAACACCGCAAAAGGTTCCATCCTGCTGCGTTACAAACTCATGCTGCCCTGTGGCCTATAATATTGCCGCGAAAAGGTGCCCTTTGGTGTCTGTCTCTGATGCTAGAGTCACTGACAAAGCAGTGGTATTTGATGACTTCTGAATGAGAAGGGGGTGATGATACATGTTTAAAAGCAACACATTACAACTCATCCTGGACCTGATGGTCTGAGAGAAGGTGATGATTAAAGTATGCCCTAACCAGCTGAAAGGGTCTGTCACTCAACTGTTTCAGACTCTGCTTGATAGCTGTCTGTGTTTTTCCGCACTCAAAATCTACCATAAGACCTGTGCCGCAAGTTTCTGGAGCACAATCATTTACTGATTTTAGATTAGTTGCACTAACTTCACTCTTAGCTAAGTGTATGGAGAGAGTAGTCCACACCCATGTTAAGTCCTCCATAGGGGATCAACTTGACCCTTGAAAATTGCTCATAAATCAAAATGAAAAATAAATAAATAAATACCAAAATAAAAGATTATTACAATTATTGATCAGACCTTAACATTCAATGAAATCTCAGAGACCAACACATGCTTGAAATGGTATAGAGAGGATTGTCAACATTGCAGAAAAGGTTATTGGCAATTCACAGAAACAGCTCTGCAATATATTTGACAATGCTGTACACAGGAAAACCAAACATGTAATTAGAGATACCTCACATCCATTACATTCAGAGTCTGAGCTGCTCCCATCTGGCCGTCACTTTATGGTCTTAAGAATCAGCCGTATCATATATTAGAAGGGCTTTTTACAGTGGGCCATACAGGCATTGAACACTGGATGACTGCATCAGGAAATACTATTTTATTATTATTATTTTTTTGCCTCTTTGCACTATTGCATCTTGTATATTGTACTTTTTAATGGTGTATTGTGTTATGTGTTTGTATGTAACTTTGCCTTGCTTGAGAGGGGAACTGCCCATTGGTCCGACATCCCATTGTTCCGACCATATTAAACCCATTGTTCCGAATTCCCGTTGTTCCGAAATCATCATGACGCCCTGTGGTTAAGGTCTGGTTAGGTTTAGGCACAAAAACCACTTGGTTAGGGTTAGGAAAAGATCACGGTGTGGGTTAAAATGAAAAAGAAAGTGACAAACACATAAACCGTGAGCCTGCTCCGCCTCAAGCCTTTCCCAGCTGACCCAGAGTGGTCGCGGCGCACCATCAAGGTAGAAATACGCCCGCCGGGAGCCGTTCAGCACCGCGGACTAATCGGACTAATGGGATGTCGGACCAATGAGCTGTCGGACCAATGACATGGACCCCTTGAGAGAAGCCATAGTTTCCACTGAGGTGGATGATAAAGTTTATCTACCTTTGAATTATCTAACAACACTGCCATTGTTATCCAGCTCTAATGCAATGTGACTAAATTATTTATTCTTAACCTTACAGGTCAACGTTTGTTACAATAGTGACAAACTCTTTAAAAGTGACAAGAAGATTTTTGTTGCTATCCAGCTGGTGGAAGACATGGTCCACTGTATCAAAAGATGAGGACTAAAGGGGAAAAACACAGGGCAGGCATTTGTAAGTAAATGTAAAAGAATAAACACATGTCACAGAGACATTCACAACTCTCTGCTGTAATAGAATAACATATTTTCTACTCACTGTGTCAGGAAACGTGTTGCAGAGCAGTATACAGACTTCTGGTTTGGTCAAAGTGTTTTTGTTTTCATCTATTTTAGTATAGTCATCAAATGTAGCTTTGAAGAGTTCCATTGCCTGTGTGATCATTGATGTGTTGCCTGGAACAAGGAAATACTGATGATTGTGTATTCCAGTGTTTATTTATTTTTTTATGTACATTTTACATGGCAGCAATGTGGTTATGATTTATGCTATTTTTAAAGACATGGGTTGGACTCTACTGTTTTGGGACATCCATTAAAATAATGTGAGAAGTTGGACCAGCTTGTCATGGTCAGAAATGTTTTCTGCCAGACACACTTCCTCATTTATCTTCTGAATGAAATTTTGTTTTTATTTTTTCTTTAAAAATAGGACAGTAATGTGCACATTTTGGACAGGGAAGACAGATGGTTTGAAAGAGGTGTAAAAGAAGCCATCTATGTGAAACTGGAAAAACCATTTGTCAATAAAGGAGGAGGTCTGGGACACCACCTATCCCCCACCTATAATGCTGTCCTTTCATCCTTCCCCAGGAGCTTTAACAGCTTAACCTCAAAAAACAATGGTCATTCACAAATGGCCTCATGTGACTCTAACGACTCCAACGACCACCGTTGCAGCAGGAGTTTCAACGACCGTCGTTGACACACCACTGGAGCACTAACAAACCAATGACATCATTGGCCTTGTGAAGACTTCGTCAGAGGTTTAATTCCACACCAGTTTTTCAGACTAGTTCCAGCCTAGTCAGACAAGCATGAACTGATGAAGCCTCTTGGATAAGAGGTTAAACGTCTTCTCAGACAAAACTAATTCCAGTTGCGTTCAATTCAATTGCCTTGAGATACTGACGATTAGTTTAAACAAGAGACATGTGCAAGTATTACTGATGCAACAGAGAAACAAGTTGGTAGAATGATGTGACAGGCAAGTCCTACATTGTACAACAGCGACAAACTCCTGGAAAATAACAACACCATCACCATTGTTATTGAGTTCTGAGAAAAAATGTGGACAAATAATTGATTCTTCACTGAACATCAGGTTGGAGTCTGTTGCGATATCGACAAACTCCTTGAATGTAATTTGGCCATCATAAAACCTATGTCAGAGAGGCAATGACAGCTCTTTGTTACACTGTTCCTACTTACTGCCTCAGGGCACTCTTTGTAGAGCAGTTCAACCAGTTCTATCTTGTTCAGGGTGTTCCAGACATCTTCTCTTTCAATGTACTTATTTAAGGTTTTTGAGAGGAGTTCTACAGCCTACGTGATCTTCAAAATGTTGGCTGGAACAAGAAAATGGTGATGACTGTGTATTCCAGTGTTTGGTTATTATTACCTTTACATGGCTGTGGTAATGTTGTAATGTGGTAGTGCTATATGCTATATTTAAACACACAGGTTGAAATCTACTGCTTTGGAACATCCAGTTAAAACCAAGTGGCAACCTCTGAAGCTGAAAAATGTATGTAATAGTAAGCAGCTTGTAAAATATAAAACATGTCAGAGAAGCGTTCACAGCTCTCTGTTGTGACAGAGGTCCTTTCTACCGTACTTACTGCCTCAGGGTGCTCTTTGCTGAGCAGTTCAACTAGTTCTCTTGTTTCAACGTGTTCCAGGACTCTTCATTTTCAGTGTACTTATATAAGGTATTTTCAGTGTACTTATATAAGGTATTCATGAGTAACTCTACAGCTTATATGTTCCAGCCATATGTTGGCTGGAGCAAAAAATAGTGTTGACTATATATTACAGTGTTTGGTTTTTTAAAACATATCCATATTCCTATATGCATACATCCCTACATATGTACATACACATATTCCTCCCAGTGTTTCAACCATAGACTATATAATAATGGACAGATGGATAAATTTGGAAAAGAGGGTTGATTATTCAAGCAGCTCCACTCTTAAGTATGCATAAGTTTGGGCCTTAATAAAATGCAAAAAAATAAATCACCCCTTATGTACTTGTCATGAATTTTAAAATTTGCTTTAGAGACCAAAACCATATTTTATAGCAGGCTGTAAACATGTTTATTTCTACTGTGAAGTTGGTCAATTTAACATTCATGTCTTTGGGGATTTACTCTGTTTTGGATGCACGTATCATTTGATGGACTGCATTTTTTGGTACCTTCGCACTGGCTTCATTTTTCAGCTTCAGAGGTTGGTTGGTTTTAACTGGATGTTCCAAAGCAGAAGAGTACAACCCGTGTGTTTCGGTGTAACATGAAGCACTACCGCATTTACTGCATTACCATAGCCATGTAAAGTTAATAAATAACCAAACAATGGAATACACAATCATCACTAATTTCTTGTTCCAGCCAACATGTCGAGGATCACACAGGCTGTAGAACTCCTAATGCAAATGTTTGATAAGTACATTGAAAGAGAAGATGTCTGGAACACCCTGACCAAGAGAGAACTAGTTGAACTGGTCCGCAAAGAGTACCCTGAGGCAGTAAGAAGCAATGTAACTCTGGTGCAAGAGAGAGCTGTCAGTGCTTCTCTGACATATTTGTTTTATGTTTTTCAATCTACTTAAAATCCCCAATGTTTTTCTTTGTTTAGGACAAAAACTCAGCTGAAGTGGACAGTATCCTCAAAAAGCTTGATGCTAACAGTGATGGCCAAGTTACTTTCAAGAAGGTTTTCCATATTGTAAAAGACTCCAACCTAATGTCCAGTTAAGAATCAATTATTTGTCCATGTTTTTTTCTCAGAACTGTATAACAATGGTGATGGTGATGGTGTTGTTATTTTCCAGGAGTTTGTTGGTGTTGCTATTGTACAAAGTATATATAGAGACTTGCCAGTGACATCAGTCTACCAATTTGCTTATCAGTTGGGCAGTAACATTCCTAATTTTAACAAGCTGATCCAACTCCCTGTATTTTAACTGGATGGTCCAAATCAGTCCAAGAGTCCAACCTATGTCTTTAATGTAGCATAAAGCATAACCACATCACTGCATTATGTAGTAAAATGTAAATGTACATAAATTAATAAATAAACTCAGGAATACACAGTCATCCCTATTTTCTCACTCCAGGCACATCAGAGATCACACAGGCAATGCAACTCTTCAAGGCTACCTTCGATGACTACGCTCAAAAGAACAAAGACACTTGGACCAAAATAGAAATGTGTTTACTGCAACACAAAGAGTTTCCTGACACAGTCAGTGGAAAAAATATTGTTCAATTGCAACAAAGAGTTGTGAATGCCTCTTTGACACGTGGTTAATGTTTTATAATCTACTTATACCGGTTTCTGTTTTTTTCCGTTAAGCCCTCATCTTTTGATACTGTGGACCATGTCTTCCACCAGCTGGATGGCTTTGTGAGTGACTCTAGCATCAGACACAGACACCAAAAGCCACTTTAAGCAGCGGTATGATACACCGCCAGTCAGCCAGATGACACCTGTTGCTGCAATATGATACACAGACAGGCGGCATTAATTAATAACGCAGCTGAATGGCATGGATGATGTCAGTTAGAAATGCTGCCTGTAACAAGGTAATGTAAGAAGCTGGAGAGACCTCATCACATGCTTTTGTTGCACAAGGAAATAAACATAAATACGTTAATGTAAGTTTAATTTGCAAAAGACTGTATGCATCGAAAGAGCAGAAACTGTACATTTCCTGTGAAAAAAAGAACATGTATTCAGAGAGGACACAGTGCATTTAACAGGCATGAATTGAAATGCCTGCCAGAACGTCAACAACAAATGCAGCATGATACCTAGTGCATAATATGTAGACATAAACAGCACTGACCAAGCAGGGATATGTGACAATTTTGGATGAGAACAGGTTGTTCTTGTTGAAGTTGAATCCTTTGCACTGGGGACGTGCCAAAAATTAAACTCATGTACCAAAAAAAGCTCAATAAAGTTTTTTAAAAAGTGCGTTATTCTTTGTTTACATGTTTATGGTTTCTTACATTTGTTATATATAGTTGACACATTTTCAAGAAATCATGGAAAGAAAACAACAAAGTAATTCATGGGGAAAGAAATGTTATTACATAAGGGTACCCTAAATTTGTAGTCAGGTACAGTTAGTCAAAGAGCATGCTTTCATAAGTGCTCTCTGGTTCTTAAGTCAATGTGATTTTCAGTATGACCTCTCAGGGTTACTGCATGCAGTAGATTGTTATAGACCTGGATCCACCCAACAAAACCAGGTGTGCTAGTCTGACTAATAAAGGAAAAGATTCTATAACTGAGGGTGATAATTTGTACTTAAATAAGATAACAGATGTATTTTATTTTGTTTTGATTTTCAGGTTGAGTTAAAAAAAAGTCCTTACAGATTATGGAGATCAATGTATGAAGAGCTTTTGATGTTCTCTTATCATATGGACTGAAAGGAGATTAGACTAACCACGGCTACATTATATCGCTTCCCAAACTGGTAGTACCAGTATGAAAATGGCTTATGTCACAGGAACACCAGTAAAGAGCACATTACAGTGTTGTCACTTATATAATTCCAAGGAAAAACAGAAAGAGGGGAGGAGGCTTAGAACAGGGTTTGTCAACCACTATTTAAGGGGGCTTGTGTCTGTGCTCTCTTCACAGAGCTCTCTCTGCCACCATCTCAACATCTCAACATCTCAACCTCTCGAAGGTGTCCTACATGTGAGTGGAAATATTTTTTTAAATATCTTTTATTTAAATGCAGCCACAACAATTTTCTATTGAATTTATACAAGTACTGTAGTTGAAACCTAATGTGTAGTAATATGTGGTATGACATGCATGAATGACCTTCTGGGTGTGGTTTGTATACTGCGTGCAGTGCTACGTCTGAATAAGCTCAACATATCAGTCTATGGAAACAATATCACAATTATAACTTGAATATTATTGCAGGGACAATCGCAAAATCATTGGAGTCCAATAAATCAAAGCAACCAAGAATTCTGCAGAAAAACAAGTTAGTGAGTGAGGACAGTGTATGGCAGTCTTGAGCCAAAGCCACTCAGAAGAAACACTCAGTATAGTGAAAGGGGAAGCAGCGTTTAGACACCTCAAATTGTTTGAGACAGGTTAAGGGGCGTAGCTACCATGACATAACCCATTGGTTCGTGGACTGCCATTTTGAAGCCTTGAGTTTGGCATTTCCACCGTAGCCATATTGTTTTTTTGGATACAGAAGTGACTATATTGGGAGGGTAGCACTATGGAGGAGGATGGGTTGAATCTGTTTCACAGAGTGCTGCAGACAGCCTGTTACTCAAGCAGCCCTGCCCTTAAATATGCCTTAGTTTGTGCAATAATAAAATGTAAAAAACAAACAAACAGAAATTCACCCATGCATAGTTATGAATGTTTAAATTAGCTATAGAGACTAAAACTGTTTTTTTGTACCAGGCTGTAGACATATATATGTCTGCTCTACAGTTGGGCATTTTATCATTGATGTCTATGGGGATTTACTCTGTTTTGGAGTCAGACTCAAGTATCATATCATGAACAGTAGTTTTTGGGACTTCCACACCGGCTTCATTTTTCAGCCTCTGAGGTTGCAACTTGGTTTTAACTGGATGTTCCAAAGCAGTAGAAAACATTACCACATTACTGCATTACAACAGCCATGTGAAGTTAATATAGGAAATAACCAAATACTAGAATACATAGTCATCACTATTTTCTTGTTCTAGCCAACATGTCGAAGATCACAGAGGCGATAGAACTCCTCACGAAAACCGTAGAAAAGTACATTGCAAGAGAAGATGTATGGGAAACCATGACCAAGAAGGAACTTGCTGACCTGCTCCGCAAAGAGTACCCTGAGGCAGTAAGTAGGAACAATGTAATTCTGTTGCAACAGAGAGCTGTCAATGTTTCTCTGACATTAACTTAAAACTACAACTGTTTTTCTTTGTTTAGGACAGTCTCTTCAAAAAGCTGGATGCTGATGGTGGTAGCCAAGTTACATTCAAGGAGTTTGTCGATATTGCAGCAGACTCCAAACTGATGTCCAGTAAGAATCAATTATTTGTCCATGTTTTTTCTCAGAATTCAATAACAATGGTGATGGTGATGGTGTTGTTATTTTCCAGTAGTGTTGCTATTGCACAACATATATATTGAGACTTGCCTGTCACATCAATCTACCATTTAGCTCTTCTGTTGCATCACTAATACTTGATTAGGTCTTTTTTTTTAACTAATGGTCTGTAGAACGTCGTATTTACCCCTGAGAAATGGAGAAAAGCTGACAGGGCAACCGAAGAGCAAAATAGAAAGAAAATTAAAATTTAAAGCAAAACAAAAAAAAAATTAGTTCAGTTTCATTCAGATCATTCCTGATCCTAACAACCTGATCTAACTCCTCATAGTGTTTTAACTGGATGTCCAAAAGCAGTAGAGTCCAACCGGTTTGTTTAAATGTAGCATGAAGCATAACCACATTACTACATTACCATAGCCATGTAAAATGTACATAAATGAATAAATAAACTCTGGAATACACAGTCATCACTATTTTCTCACTCCAGGCACCACGTCAGATATCACAAAGGCAATGAAACTCTTCAAGGCTACCTTCGATAACTACGCTCAAAAGGACTCAAGCAAAAACACAATGAACAAATCAGAGCTGTGTGCGCTGCTCGGCAAAGAGTTTCCTAGCGCAGTGAGTAGAAAAGATGTCACTGTATTGCAACAGAGTTGTGAATGCCTCTCTGACATGTGTTTAATGTTTTACAATCTACTTACAGCTGCCTCTGTTTTTTTCTTTTCTTTAGCCCTCAGCCGCAGACGTTAGCCGTCTCCTCCCCCAGCTGGATGGCGATAACGGTGTTGTTTCTTTCAATGACTTTGTCACTGCTGTTGTCTTAAACTTTGACGTATGAGGTTAAGAATAAATAATTTAGTCACATTGCATTAGAGCTAGATAAGAATGGCAGTGTTGTTACTTTCTAGGAGTATGACAATTCTGTAATAGCCCTCACTGTGATGTGCACTGGCAAATAAATAATTTGGCCACATTGCCTCTGAACTCTCTTGCTTTATTTAATGTGTACTCAATGAAAAGAACTGAGTGATCCAACTTGCCCCAGTATCACAGTCACTTAATATACAGGTCTTTATTAAGTGTTCTGAGAAATGGAAACTTACACACAAACACATAACACAATATGCCCTTAAAATGTACAATATACAAGATTCTATAGTGCAAAGAGGCAGGTAGGAGCAATAAATTATATAAATAATAAATAATAAAACAGAGCCCATTTTATTAAATAAGTCATTCAGTGTTCAGTGCCTGTATGGCAAGTATAAAGCACTTCTAATATGTATTATGTCTAATTCTTGGGACCATAAATCAATTGCCAGATGGGAGCAGCTCAAACTCTGAATGTAATGGATGTGAGGTATCTCTAATTGCATGTTTGGCCTTCCTGCGTACAGCATTGTCAAATCTCCAGCCTCTCAACACCTAACAGTCCCGGTGCACCTGGATCCCTCACGGCAAGAGAGCCCGTGGTCCAAGCCATCCGTTCAAACAGCCCTCCTCTCTGTTTAAATTAAGTGTGTCACATATGACCTGTCTTCTAATCGATTTAATGCTGTAGACAAACATCACTGCATCATTAATGTAAAGAGAAGTTTCATTCTCTTCCTGATGTCCCTCATTTCAGGGAAAACAATTACCACAATACTGTAACTGCAGCAGGCCTTGATTTTCAGTAGCTGTATTTTTTATTTTTTTTTACCAAAGTAAACATATTAAGCTGGCACATTATATGCCCTCTGCTTCACAATGATATTTGCTCATTTCAAGCGTAGCCAGTCATTCTTTTTCATCTTTGTTCATAAAATAAATAAATAAATTCACGTGTGTATCATGCTGTTATCTTACCACACTTCCTGTATCACTTCAAATTAAAAGCCCCTCAGCAATTTGCAGTTCTTTGAATGAATGAATGAATGAATGAATGAATGAATGAATGAATGAATGAATGACTTCATTTATTTCGAACCAAAATAAAACATCATAAAAAAGACAAACAAGTGACAGTGTCCGCAAAGGAAGGTAGAAGTAAAACTTTTGTGTCCCTACCCCTTTCTTACATTTCTTCTGTTAACTCATACATTATTTCAATTTTTATTTATTTTTATTATTTGGCTCACAGGTTTGCTTCATCTAAGCCTGAGGCTGGGTGTGTAGCAGGAAGAAGAAACATGGCGTGCCCTTTTGTGAGTGAAGTCATGGACGTTGAGGTGCAGTTTATTCAGAGACTGCCGTGTAAGAAGAAGGTGACCCCGTTTGGATGTCTCTCCCGGAGTGTCTGTATGAAAGATACAATTTCACCTCACAGTCTATCATTTATCTAACAATCCGTTCCACCCAGACATATCAAATATTACATATCGTGGATTTACATTATCATCAGAGCAAATTTTATGCATTGCCCAATGATTCTTTAGCAGGGGCAGTTTTCTTAATAACATCAGAGACACTAAACACATCAGCGGGACAGCGATTTGTCGGGCCATATGAAAAGTGACTGAAAGTCTGAAAAGACTTTTTCCTGTTTTTGTGGTTTTCCCTGAATATAAATCAGAATCTATTATCAAAATAATGCATGGAGTATCGGTGGCTTAGTGGATGAAGTGGTAGCTCCGTGATTTGACACTCAGTCCCTGATGTAGCAGCCACGGGTTCAAACCCAGCCTGCAGCCTCTCGTGCGTCATTCCCTCTCTCCCCTTAACGTTATGCTGTTTTGCCATTAAAAACAACAAAAAAATAATCTTGAACTGCAGATTTGTCAGTGTTAATAAGAAATCAACCTACATGGATACATTATGCAACTTTTTATGATACTTTTCATATATTCAAAGATTCCGTGGTGTGGCTCATTTATGGTACTACATCCCATCATTGCTCCATCTGAGAATTAAGGAGATTACATGAATAGGAAGTCATTTAACAGCAATTTAATTAACCTCAGCCTATTGACAGAATGAAGTAGTCTAAGTATAAGCAATATTGTTACCAGTCTGTACAATATCTTTGTGTTTGATTTTGAGTTGCTGCCAAGTGCGTTTGGGCCCCATCAGATTACAACTGAATAAGAGGATACATTCATTCATTCATTCATTCATTCATCTTCTAACCGCTTCATCCTCTTGAGGGTCGATGGGGGGCTGGAGCCTATCCCAGCTGACATCGGGCGAGAGGCAGGGTACACCCTGGACAGGTCGCCAACAGGGCTGACACATAGAGACAAACAACCATTCACGCTCACATTCACACCTACGGACAATTTAGAGTTATCAATTAACCTAGTCCCCAATCTGCATGTCTTTGGACTGTGGGAGGAAGCCGGAGTGCCCGGAGAGAACCCACGCTGACATGGGGAGAACATGCAAACTCCGCACAGAAGGGCTCCCACGCCTGGGATCGAACCGGCAACCCTCTTGCTGTGAGGCGAGAGTGCTAACCACCACACCACCGTGCTGCCCCCAATAAGAGGATACAGCAAATTATATTAAAATATATGAACATTGTTAAGATATAAAAATGTTTATATATTTTCTGTATATCAGACACATTAATGCATCACATTACATAATGTCACTTCACATTACCTATTACCACACTCTGCAATCTTTTCCCATCCCACCTCATGCTGCAGCGGCCATATTCGATTTTTTTTTTTCATGTCCTCATTTGCTGTCATTAAAATCTCTGATGAAATAAGTGGCTCAGCTTTTAACTCTGCTTTCTGCCACTGAGAATCATGTCATCTGCACCCTAGTGATGATGATCCATGATGCTTTTGGTGCTCGCCGTGAACACGCTTTATTCAAGCTGAACATACTCAGAGTTGATTGAGTTAATTCTCATTAGCTGTTCTGGAACTGAAAACTCAGAGTTTCCCAGCTCAGGCTCAGTCAACCCAGAGATCGAGATTAAGCTCAGAGTTTGTTGAGCCTGCTTTCTGAAATAGGGCCCAGATGTGAGCAGTACCCAAACTAAACTTACCAAACAATAAAGAAAAGTGAAACAAAAGACAATTTCCTGACCGTACCTTCAACTATCCAAAACAAGAGAAAAGAACATGGCAATGCCAAACAAAAAGGGCTTCTCACTCCTACTAAAACTGCTTAATGTGCTCTATATACAGTGCTCAACAAAATAATACAAGGAAAACCTACTAATAATTCTAACAAGCATACTGCTACCCAAAACTCAGTTCACCTACTCAACATTTCCTTATTACTCAAGGTTATCAGAATACACACGCTACTTTACCAGAATCAAAAGTTTTTGCCTGCAGGTACTTACAAACAAAAGGACAAACACATTCTAAGTTCTGGCTTTGTTGGTGGTGGAAAGGTGAAAGGAGGAAGAGCTTCTGTCTGCTGAAGGTTTGAAAACTCTCTGTCTCGCAGTGGGCCAATCCGGCAACAGCAATCTTCTTCAGACAGCCCAATTAGCATTCAGTAACTGCCTTGCAACAACCAATGACACTTCACCACATACACACACTCTAAGAGGAGGAGAGAGAACATCTTTAAGGTCACTGCAGATCAACGCAAGGACAATACCAAAAAAATAATGACCTGGGTCATAACACAAGTGCCACTCAGTGTTACAAAATAAATATGCACTCCCTAACACAACTTTTCCTCATCTATATATCTGCCAAAAATATCTTTTTTTGTATAGTTTTTTTTTTTTAAATTGATTTATATTTGTGCTTTGTTTCAACTCATCGTGCAGCCCATTCCACAAGTCCACCCCATACACTGAAATACACACAGACTCTTCTTAGTTGTATGAACACATTTTTTTTTAAAAAAATAAAATAAATTAGATTCTCCTCTTGAATTATAACCCCCTCCCTGTCACAGTTTTTGAATATTGCCCGGAAGTAGATTATATCTCGCTTTAAACATGATTATTGCAGTTTTTAATTTTTTTTGGTGTCATAGACAATTTCAACATTAACATTAGCAATCGTGATCTGCGGTTTCCAAACAACATAAATTTAGTTTGGTTCAAATTTAAAGACAATGTATTTATGCTAAACAATTGTTTTAATTGACTCATTTCTGTTGTGACCTCTTCCAAAAGCTGCTGCACATTTTCCCCAGAACAAAGAGCATTGGTCTCATCTGCGATTAAAACAAATTTTAATTTTCTGGACACCATACATATATAGTTTATATACAAAATAAACAGTTTTGGACCTAATACTGACCCTTGCGGGACCCCAACATTTATGTCAAGGCATGATGATCTGTAATCACCCATTTCGCAAACTGCTGCCTGTGTTCCATGTAGCTTTTAACCCAATCGAACACAACCCCTCTTATATCATATCTTTCCATTTTTTTGAGTAGTATGTCATGGTTTATGGTACCAATACAACCAGTAATTTCCTCTGTTAAATCCATTAATGCCAATGATGTTGATCTGTTTGTTCTGAACTTGTATTGACTGTCTGAGAGTAAATTATACTTTTCAATGAAATAATCCAACCTACTAGTAAACTATTTTTCTAATATTTTAGAGAACTGTCAGGGTAATGATATAGGCCTGTAGTTGGTGAAATGTTGTTTGTCCCCAGCTTTATATAATGGAATAACTTTAGCAATTTTAATTTTTTGTACATGTTGTGAATGATAGATTACAGATGTAAGTTAGTGGGTTTGCAATTTTGTCAATGACTTTCTTGATTAACATCATATCAATTTCGTTCCTGTCAGTAGATGTTTTATTCTTACATTTGTTTTGGATATCAATGATTTCTTTGGTTTCCGCAGCGTGGAGATAGAGTGATTTTCCAATATTCCATATTCCTTTAATATCGTTTTTGTTATTCTCTAAAATGTCAGTACAATAATCCTTCTTGCATGACCTTATAATCATAGTTAGTTTATTTCTGTATTTCTTACATTTTTGTTCAGCCTCTTTGGTTCTATATTTTATAAATTGTCTATATAGAGTATTTTTCAAGATTCATACACTAGGTCAATATCTTTTTCTTTATAAAAGCTTTCCCAGTTATGTGCTTGCAAATGCTATAAATGCATTTACAGAATCCTTTGTTCTCAGTCTCCTGTGTTTTTTATGTTCTTCTTTCTTTTTTCCACAATCATAGTCATAAATCACAAAAACAGGCAAATGATCACTGATATCATTTATCAACAATCCACTCATTAAGCTGTTTTCCATGTAATTTGTAAGTAATTATCAATTAGAGTGGATCAGTGTGTTGCTATTCTACTAGGTTTGGTGATCAGTGGATACAAACTCATACTGTACATTGTGTCCATAAATTCATCTGCCATTTTGTGTTTGTTAAGATTGAACAGGTCTATGTGAATATCACCACAGAGGAACATAATTACTCTGATTATTTTTAGCAAATAATCCCCCCATACTGTTTCTGAAGGTTTCAATGCTGGATCCTGGTGCCCTGTACACACAACTGACAATCACATTTTTTGCTTTTGTATGCAGATCTCTACAGAAATACATTCCATTACATCCTTGATTGTGGTTGACATGTTTTCTGCCACCTTGTGGTTAAGATTTTTTCCTACTCCCCCTTTTTTATTTGCCATGTTCTTGTTATAGAGTTCGTATCCTTCTAATTAGGCCATAAGGTGAATCAGAAAAAGTCTCACAGAAACTGATTTCCGCTCCAACATCTGGGGACTACACGATCTTTACTTCATAAAAAAGATTGATACATGTTCAGCTAATCAGCGGGAGTTCGTAGCTCATAACCCCGCAAGAGTCCTGTGATCGAGGTCGTAATTCCGCACTTGTTCTGTCTGAGCGTAATGATCAGTTCCGCCTGAGCGTAATGACATTTGGTAAGCGAGTGGTGGCACGGCCGTCACGTGATCGCGCTACACCAATAAGGTACCCGCATTTCGTGTCACCATGGTTTCATTCAGCAGAGGAAAACAGACCCGGAAGTCATCAAAAATGAGCAGAAATTAGCTGAAACAGCGCTATTCACATCGCCGTGTCCATGAAACACGATGAGACAAATAGACAATAAGGTGAACTAAGCAAAAATGTCTTAAAACACATTTGATTCAATACCTGGGCATAACCGACGTATTATTATTACATAGACAACATAGCTGTCCAGTACGGAATATGAGAACGGCCATGTATTTTTTGTTTTTTTTGTTTTTGTGCACTGTTATCTCGTGATAACGACTTATTATTTCTTTATCTCGATATAACAAAGATTGTTTTCTCGTGATAA
>NC_065525.1:11183917-11193569 GCF_006386435.1 Epinephelus moara
GCAGCTCATGTAGGCTGAAATCAAGACGATCACATTAACCAGTGCGCAATCATCAGACTTGACAATTATCACGGGAAAACAATCTTTGTTATATCGAGATAATTAATTCGTTATCACGAGAAAACAATCTTTGTTATATCGAGATAAAGAAATAATAAGTCGTTATCACGAGATAACAGTGCACAAAAACAAAACAAAAAAAAATACATGGCCGTTCTCGTATTCCATACTGGACAGCTATGTTGTCTATGTAATAATACGTCGGTTATGCCCAGGTATTGAATCAAATGTGTTTTAAGACAATTTTGTTTAGTTCACCTCATTGTCTATTTGTCTCATCGTGTTTCGTGGACACGGCGATCCAAATGTCATTATGCTCAGGCAGAACTGATCATTACACTCAGATTGAACAAGTGCGGAATTACGACCTCGATCACAGGACTCTTGCGGGGTTATGAGCTACGAACTCCCGCTGATTAGCTGAACATGTATCGATCTTTTTTATGAAGTAAAGATCGTGTAGTACCCAGATGTCGGAATGAGATGAAACGATAACTGTGTTCACCTTACGGCCTAAATTCTTTTATGTTTTGGTAATCAGCATATCAACTTCTACTATTAAAGTGAATAACTGACAAACCATGCTCTGACGTAACGTTGCTCTTATATTGTTCATCACTGTAGTAGCAACATGTATTATTTAGATTGTCAAAGAAATTATTGCCAGAGAAATTACTGTCAGAGTCAATATCTATCTAATTCATGCATGTTATTTAAGTGAGTGCTCTGTGAATTTGACTAGATTGCACTAGAGTCCATTGTCCTTATTCTGTTAGTTATGATTACTTTGGTGTGTAGTTCATCTGTCACTGATATCTTTCTAGGTATTCAATGTCTCTGATGATCAGCACGTTGGTCTCCTCTGGTGACCCGTTCAGTTTAATGAACGCCTTATAGAATGTAGTCCATGTTTACTTCTGTTTCCTCAGGAATCGTGCCCTTCTGGCAATGTCTGCTAATATTTTATATCCTACATTCACTGAGGAAACAGGGAGCAATTAGTCTCTATATGATTAAGTAATTAAATGAATGTTTTAAATGTATAAATATTTAATTAAAAAAATTAGAGCACTGACAATAAAATGAAATTAAAGATAAATATATAATTTTTTTCTATCTCATTCAGAGCTTAGGTTTTTTTTTTAGATTAGATTCAACTTTATTGTCACTGCACATGTCACAAGTACAGAGCAACGACATGCAGATTGCATCTAACCAGAAGTGCATAAGCAGTAATTAAATAACATATAGCAGTAATTGAATAACATATGCAGTAATTAAATATCATATGCAGTGATTAAATAACATATGCAGTAATTAAAAAACATATGGTACAAAAAGGTGTGCAAATTGTAAATTTGTAAATATACAGGATTCAAACAGTATGTACAGTAGTGCAAGAGAGTGGGTTACATTATATACAGAATTAAGTGCTATAAATGCACAGTAGTGGCTAATAGTCCAGAGGTGACATAGGGGTCTGGATGACAGTACAACTCAGTCCAAGGGGGGTGTATGTGTGAGGGGATAGAGGATGGGGGGTTGGTGAGTATGTGTGTATTTGTGTGGAGGGGGGAGGGGCATCAGGGGCGAAGTTCAGCAGGGAGACAGCTGTAGGGAAAAAGCTGTTCCTGAACCTGGTGGTTTTGGTCTTGAGGCTCCTGTAGCGCCTCCCAGAGGGCAGGAGGGCAAACAGTCTGTGTGCTGGGTGGCAGGAGTCTTCCTGATGGATATTGCTCTCCAGAGACATCACTTCCTATAGATGTCATCAATAGCAGGAAGTGAGGCTCCGACGATGCGCTGGGCACCTTCTGCAACGCCTTCCGGTCCAAGGCAGAGCAGTTCCCGTACCAGACTGTAATACTGTTGGTTAGGATGCTCTTGATGGTGCAGTGGTAGAAGTTTACCAGGATGTCTGAAGAGAGGTGGTTTTTCTTCAGAATCCTCAGGAAAAAGAGGTGCTGGTGAGCCCTCTTGACCAGGTTAGAGCAGTTGGTTGTCCATGTGAGGTCTTGTGAGATGTGGATCCCCAGGAATCTGAAGCTGGTCACATGCTCCACCGCCACACCATTGATGTGGATGGGTGGATGAGTGGCAGCATTCCTTCTGAAGTCCACAATGAGCTCCTTGGTCTTCTTGGTGTTACGAGCAGGTTGTTGACGTCGCACCACACAGCCAGGTGGTCCACCTCCTCCCTGTAGGCCGACTTATTGTTGTCCTAGTCTCGCTCACCAGACCTTTCTCAAGAAAAGAAAGGTCTGGCTGGGCTGACTCTCACTTTGAGATTGGAGAAAAAAACACCCTGGCTGCTTGTATTTCCTTCAACCAATCACAATTGTTCTGGGTGGTGCCACAGCAACGGTGCGCTTGCAAAAATATTGCCGGGGGGAAACAGGTTTTGGTGTAACACGCCCACAAAAATATCGCCTACAGGACGCGAACCATGGCAGAAAAATGGCTACATCCCCGCAAGATCAAACACTGCAAAAGTTAGTAAAGGACGTGTTGAAAACGGTTGAAAACTGCTACACAACCGGAGGTGGTAGGGCGGGACTTCAGCGGGTGGCTCGTTCCGCCCAATGAGAGGCTGATCTCTGGAGCGAACTTCCGCCCACTCAGACTATTGTTGTCCTTGATGAGGCCGATCACCATTGTGTCGTCAGCAAACTTGATAATGATGTTGGAACCAAGTAAATAACTGATAATATATGTGTACAGCTGAATGAACAGAGTTCACAGAGAGTCAAGGACAGAGGGATGCTGGGTGCTGTAAGCCCTCTGAGGCTAATTGTGATTGTGATATTAGTATTTATAGATCAACTTCTAATTGAACCAATATTCTAATTGTTCAGCCCTTCTAGGATCGCTCTGTGATTGGGCTACAATGAGCTTTGATTTGACCAATCTGTTAAGCACTTTGGGTTTCCTTTGGGTTTGAAACATGCTATGAATAAATTTGCCTTGCCTTGCCTAGACAGGTTTTGACAAGTAAAGTTAAAAATAAATAAACAACAACAATAATGATGATCATGATAATAAACAATTCAGTAAATATTAATCATAATAATTAAAAAAATTGACATGTTTTCCTGTCATTTCGTGTCCTCTTATATCTAACTCTACTTGTTTTACTTGCTTAATCCCCTCTGACCAGGGCTTGTATATCTCACGTGGCATCAGAGGGCGGTCCCTAGTGGTGTGGGACCGGATGCAGGCACAGTGTGGTTATGATGTCTGGGGCTCGATCATCTGGCTTGCTCTTTTCTGTGCCACTGATTTAAGAGGTCCTCGTGGATGGCAGTCCTGTCCTGGCGGCGCTCTGGGCCGTTTTCTCAACCCTTGTGGTGGTGGTGCAATTAATTAATTAATTAATTAATTAATTAATTAATTAATTAATCAATCAATCAATCAATCAATCAATCAATCAATCAATCAATCAATCAATCACTTTTATATCTCATCAAATCGTTTCAATGACTATTTCATTTATCATTCACTTCAGTTCATGCCCCCTTACTGTTTCCTTACCCATTTATTCAATTACAAGGTGTCACCAAGAGATGGCGCTTCCCTCATATAAACACAAAAACTAACAAAGATTTAGAGATGCTTGTACTTTACCTAGTAGTATTTCCATTCTATGCTACATGATTAATCTACGTCTCAGATGTAAATATTATGCTTTTATTGCACTACTTTTATTTTAAAGATTTAGTTTGGCCTATTAGTTACAGTACTTTTGTTCAATAATATAAATTTGTTGCTAGGTTATATTATTACAGGTTACAATAAGCCACCCAGCAGTATTTAAGTTAATAAAATGACCACCTTTATCTGCTGCAGCATCAGTGTTATAAACACATTAGTTATTAAGGAAAACCTAAAATTTTGTTATAATTGGCCCAGGTGTCCCCTATCTGAAAATATTGAGTTAAGTCTCTCAGAAGCTCTCTCAGTAATTAGAGGCGCAGTTAACCGCTTCAGTATTCACACTCACTGCTGCTCCTGAAGGATAGACAGACCATTGCAACTGGTTTCTACAGATCAAATTTAGGGGCGTTGCCAGTCGGCCCCGTATTCTCTACATCATCACGGGGGATCTCTTTAGAGGTATGAGCCCAGCCAGGTGACAACAGGGACCTGTCACGGATCGGTCAGGGCTCTACCACGGGCCAAAGTGACTGCATCTGTAATTGTCACGTTTTCAGACTGATGCAGTTGATAATGGTTTCAGTGTACTTCTCTTTACTTTTAAGCGCATCTTTTTCCAGTCGCTTTTGCATCTTTTCTTGGTCAGTCGTCATGACTCTCCGCAAATACTGTGGCATTTGAACCAGAATGAAAACAAATATGTGTGAACGCGAACCTTAAGAACTGAAATGTATCAATTTCGCACCCCAGGTGTGGACCAAGATAGGGCACTAATATGTGTGAAAGCACCATAGTTTGGTTAATCCATGGGTTAGCTATCCTGTGCTAGTGGAAATGAAACCCCCCCAGAGCTGAGCGTTAGCAAATTTACAGGTGCTTGTGCTCCTCTGACTTCCCTCCCCTCCATGCGTTGTGTCTACAGTGGATGCTGTGTATGAAGAAGGTAAGTCAAGAAATCTTCAACAGATGCAAGAAAAAACATCCCTTTTCAGTATTTCATACTTACCGCGCTCCAACTCCTCCAACCTGTCTGCTGCCTCTCTGAGAATCTCAGAGACCAAGCGTCTAGCGGCCCCAGCCATCACAGTCCTCTGAGGTTTCCTCTAAGATGGCTGTGGGGAGCAAGGCATGTATAGTCGATCCATGCACTCAGGTGTCAATCAACCAACAGGCAAAAAGTTCACCCCTTGACACACTTTGGACAGCCCCCTCATTTGCATTACATTTCTTAATGTGGCAGGGTAAGAAAAGTAAATGCAAATGAGGGAGCTGTCCAAAGTGTGTCACCCCCATGACACACGTTGGACAGCCCCCTCATTTACATTTACATTTCTTCATGCCTTTTCTGCATGCATGAAGAAAAGTAAATGTGAAAAGAATCCAGGAAGGAATATAAATGTATGAACTGTATTAAATGTCTGAAGGAATGTAAATGTACAAAGAAAGTGTGAAGGAGTGTAAATGTATGAAGAAGTGTAAATGTATAAAGAAAGAGTGAATAAATGTAAATGTTAAAATGAATGTAGGAATGTAAATGTACAAAGAATGTGTGAGGGAATGTAAATGTAAAAAGAAAAGATCCATTTTATCAATTAATTAGTGCCTACATTTATTTTTTTTTGGTGCAATTTAATGGCATATGAATTTATTTATTGACTCATTTATTTATTTATTTATTTTTAATCCAGTCCTCGATAATTTACATGGTCTTCGAGACCTCAGGCAAATGCACAATCATGGTCTGCTCCTCATGCTATATACACCAACACCCATGGTCTCCCGGACCACATGCTGTATGCGTATAGGTGGTCTGCAGGACCGTATGCAACATTTATTTTTTGTTGGTCATACAACTGTTAATTTCTGTTTGCAATGCTGACTTCATTTCTCTTTGGTCGTCGGACCATGTTTTACTTTGACCATTTTATCAGTCCTATGATCTGAGTTTCTGTTTGGTCTTTTGACCTTTTATTTCTGTTTGGTCCTTGTTGACCTTTTATTATGTTCTGCATATAGGCTCTCACCAGTCACGGTATTTTCAGTTTGGTAATCAGAATCCCTGAATTTCTGTTGTTGACTTAATTTATGTTTGGTCGTCGGATCTTTTTTTTTTTTTTTTTTTTTTTTAACATTTTATATAAGTTGGTCTTCTGACCTTTTATTTCAGTTGGTCTTTGTTGACCTTTTATTATGTTCAAAATATAGACACCAATGGTCGACAGACCCATGCACTTTTTTCAGCCTTCCTTTCTGGTATATTACCATTATTTCTGTTGGCACAGCTTTCTTCATCTCTGGCTTTTTTATTATTTGGTGGTTGAACCTCAACATGTTTCCCTACTGCCACTTTCCTTTTCAATGCTTATTTTGCACCTATCATCATCTACTACTAGTGGCTCCCAAGCTGTCATTCCAGACTTATTCCTACCACACATTTCTCATCAGAGTTGTACTATCTCATTCAGAGCTTATTTCAGTCATAAACTAAACTATGCACATATACATTGTATAGTCTTTCTCATTTTGCTTTATGCGTGTTTCTCTAGCTATGCATTGCCCCTTAATTTTCTCTTTACTTATTTTATGAGAAGCCTATTGCCTCCTGGTAAGGTAAGGATCATCTCATGTCAAATGGCTGGTTGTCCCTCTCTCTTCTTACTCTTCTTTTGGGGGACTTTTCCCTATTTGACTATGGATTCATCACCCTCCTTAAATCATACCATCTTTATGGGGTCTAATTGCAAAAGACTTTTCACATTTTTTTATTCTTATGTGCACATGTTAATAAATATTCATTTACTCTGAATACAAATGAGTCTCTCCTGATTGAACTGATGTAAGTTCATTTTGAAAAAGACTGTATGCATTGAAAGAGCAGAAACTGTACATTTCCTGTAAAAAAAGACCATGTATTTTGAAAAGACACAGTGCATTTAACAGGCATAAATTAGCATGCCTGCTGAAAGGTCAAAAACAAATGCAGCATGATACCTGGGGACATAGCAAAAATTAAACTCATGTACCAAAAAAAAAAAAAGTTTAAAAAAAAAAGTGCATAATTCTCTGTTTTTTTGATAAATAAGACATTTGTTATGGTTTGATCCATTTGTTATATATACATATATATATGTATATATATATATATATATATACATATATATATTTATTTATTTTATTTTTTTGTTAAAATTATTTTTGTGGGCTTTTTACCTTTAATGGACAGGTCGGTGTGTGAAATGGGGAGACAGAGAGAGAGTTGGGATTGACACGCAGCAAAGGGACTCGAACCCGCAACAGCTGCAGCAAGGCAATGCCTCCATGCAAGGGGTGAGATCTTTGAGTTCAGCTCATGAAAAATGGGAGCAAAAACAAAAGTGTTGCGTTTATATTTTTGTTCAGTGTATATATATATATATATACATATATATATATATATATATATATATATATTATTTTTTTAAAGATTATTTTTGTGGGCTTATTGCCTTAATGGACAGGACAGTGTGTGAAATGGGGAGACAGGGAGAGAGGGTGGGGATTGACATGCAGCAAAGGGTCGCAGGCCGGACTGGAACCCGCGACAGTTGCAGCGCCAGCACTATCCACTATGCTACCAACGCCCAGATTTGTTATAAATTTTTGACACAATTTCAAGAAATCATGGAAAGAAAACAACAAAGTAATTCATGGGGATAGAAATGTTGCAACATAACAGGAATCACCCATTTCCAACGAAGGAAAAAAAAGAAAGAGTACCCTAAATTTGTAATCAGGTACAGTTAGTCAAAGAGCATGCTTTCATAAGTGCTCTCCAGTTCTAAAGACAGTGTGATTGTCAGGATGGCCTCTCAGGGTTACTGCATGCAGTAGATTCTGATAGACCTGGATCCACCCACAAAAAAAAAAACAGCTGTGCTAGTCTGACTAATAAAGGAAAAAAAATCTAAAACTGAGTGTGATTATTTGTCTTTAAATAAGAAAACAGACGTTTTTTTGTTTTGTTTTGGGGTTTTTTTCTCAGGTTGAGTTAAAAAAAAATGTCCTTACTGGTTATGGATATCAATGCATTACATTGCTTCCCAGACTGGTAGTACCAGTATGAAAAGAGGCTTATGTCACAGGAAAAGCAGGAAAGAGCACATTCCAGGGTTGTCACTTGTGCAATTTGTAAGAAAAATGACAGAAAGAGGAGTGGGGGCTTTGAAACAGGGTTTGTCAACCACTATTTAAAAAGGTTTGTGTCCATGCTCCCTTCACAGAGCTCTCTCTGCCACCGTCTCAACCTCTCGGCCTCTCAAAGATTCCCTACGATTTCGATGAGTGGAAATATTTTTTTAAATATCCTTTACTTAAATGCGGCCATAACTATTTTGCATTGAATTTATTACGACACCTTGAATTGTTGAAGAAACTTTTAGAGACATGTCTGTCACATCAGTCTACCAATCTGCTTCTCTGTTGCGTCACTCTGATCATGTCTCTTGTTTTAACCAGTGGTCACTGGAAATAAATTTACCCCTGAGGTACAGAGAAAAGATGACAAGGAAACAAAAGAGCAAGATTTAGAGAAAAAAAAAATATAGAAAAAAAAAACTTAAGGTAGCAATTTGATTCATTAGACAAATGAGGAAGTGTGTTGGGCAGTATCACTCCTGATCTTGACAAGCTGATCCAGATCCTGCCAGTGTTTCAACCATAGACTGTATAAAATAATGGACGTAGCTACCGTGATGTAACCCATTGGTTTGTGGAATGCCATTTTGAAGCCTCAAGTTTGGCATTTCCGCTGTGGCCATCTTGATTTTTTGGATACAGAAGTGACTATATTTGGAGGAGAGAGTAGCGCTATGGAGGAGGGTGGATTGAATTTCACAGAGTGCTGCAGACAGCCTGTTACTCAAGCAGCCCTGCCCTTAAATATGCCTTGGTTTGGGCCATAATTAAATGTAAAAATAAAACAGAAATTCATCCCATGCGTAGTTATGAATGTTTAAATTAGCTAAAGAGACTAAAACTGTTTTTTGTACCAGGCTGTAAACATATATATGTCTGCTCTACAGTTGGGCATTTTATCATTGATGTCTATGAGGATTTACACTGTTTTGGAATCAGACTCAAGTATCATATCATGAACAGTAGTTTTTGGGACTTCCACACCGGCTTCATTTTTCAGCCTCTGAGGTTGCAACTTGGTTTTAACTGGATTTTCCAAAGCAGTCCAACCCCTGTGTTTCAGTGTACCGTAAAACACTACCGCATTACTGCATTACCATAGCCATGTGAAGTTAATACAAGAAATAACCAAACACTTGAATACACAGTAATCACTATTCTCTTGTTCTAGCCAACATGTCGAAGATCACCGAGGCGATAGAACTCCTCATAAAAACCGTAGAAAAGTACATTGCAAGAGAAGATGTCTGGGAAACCATGACCAAGAAAGAACTAGCTGACCTGCTCTGCAAAGAGTACCCTGAGGCAGTAAGTAGGAACAATGTAATTCTGTTGCAACAGAGAGCTGTCAATGTTGCTCTGACATTAACTTACAACTCCCACTGTTTTTCTTTGTTTAGAACTTCGAAAAGCTGGAAGCTGATGGTGATAGCCATATTACATTCAAGGAGTTTGTCGATATCGCAACAGACTCCAACCTGATGTCCAGTTAAGAATCAATTATTTGTCCATGTTTTTTCTCAGAAATCAATAACAATGGTGATGGTGATGGTGTTGTTATTTTCCAGGAGTTTGTCACTGTTGTAAAACGTATATATTGAGACTTTCCTGTCACATCAATCTACCATTTAGCTTCTCTGTTGCATCACTGATACTTGATTATGTCTATTGTAGCCGGGTGGGAAAAAGTAGCTGGTTACTAACGCCACCAGAGGGCACTGTCTCATGTGGGGGAATTGTTTTAGAGAGCGGTCCGGAAAACGGAAGT
>NC_065525.1:11193811-11222161 GCF_006386435.1 Epinephelus moara
GGTTAGGCACCAGTAGCTCAGGGTTATCAGTATCGCTACTGTGTGAATGTAACAAATTAATTAGGCAGGTCTAAAGGGTTACATAGTACAGAGCAGAGTGTTAGGGGTTACTGGTTTTTGTTTATCTAAGGGGACTGCAGATACAGCAGAGAACAGTCTGCTAGTTTTATTTTGAAACTCTATTATTTATTTTATTGTAACCAAACACCACATTCTTTTGTTCAGAATAAAGACCCCCAAAAGATATTTCTGTGTCCTGTGCTGATCCAACTCTGCCAGGCTACATCTTTTTTTTAAACTAATGGTCTGTAGAATGTCATATTTACCCCTGAGAAATGGAGAAAAGATGACAGGGCAACCGAAGAGCAAAATAGAAAGAAAAAGAAAAAAAAAGAAAACATTTGTTTATTTATTTAGAAGACGAATGAGGAGTACAGTAGAGTCCAACCGGTTTGTTTAAATGTAGCGTGAAACATAACCACATTACTACATTACCATAGCCATGTAAAATGTACATAAATGAATAAATAAACTCTGGAATACACAGTCATCACTATTTTCTCACTCCAGGCACCACGTCAGATATCACAAAGGCAATGAAACTCTTCAAGGCTACCTTCGATGACTACGCTGAAAAGGACTCAAGCAAAAACACTTTGAACAAACCAGAGCTGTGTGCGCTGCTCGGCAAAGAGTTTCCTAACTCAGTGAGTAGAAAAGATAGTACTGCAACAGAGTTGTGAATGCCTCTCTGAGATGTGTTTAATGTTTTGCAATCTACTTACAACTGCCTCTGTTTTCTTTTTCTTTAGCCCTCAGACGCAGACATTAGCCGCCACCTCCCTCAACTGGATGGCGATAACGGTGTTGTTTCTTTCAACGACTTTGTCACTGCCATTGTCTTAAACTTTGACCTATAAGATTAAGAATAAATAATTTAGTCACATTGCATTAGAGCTGGATAAGAATGGCAGTGTTGCTACTTTCTGGGAGTATGACAATTCTGTAACAGCCTTCACTGTGATGTGCACTGGCAAATAAATAATTTGGCCACATTGCCTCTGAACTCTCTTGCTTTATTTAATGTGTACTCAATGAAAAGAACTGAGTGATCCAACTTGCCCCGGTATCAGAGTCAAGTAATATATATTAACCCTATGGGCCCTAGGTGTTTTTGGGGTATTTTTACTGCCTTTACTTTTAAGCTCATATCACAGTCATTATAAAGGCTACATACACATGCCATATCTTGTTTTTTTTCTTGACAAGGTGGGATATCCAATTTTGCCACCATTTCATGTCCTTCTATGTGCCTGAATTTTATATTAATTTTTATATCAATGAAAAAAACAAATCTGTGTTACTAAATTCTTACATTTTTACATGTATCTCACCATAGCAAGTTGGAAAAAGACATATTCTGCCATATATGAAGAGGGGAGACTCTCTGGAATCTGCAAATATAAGAACCATGATGGTGGGACATTCTGTCACTTCACAGCTGTCCAAAACATGTGGTTTGTAGGCGGACATGATTGCCAGTATTTTTTCATTATTGCAAGAAATTCCATTGACTCATTCACAAGTCAAAAATGTATTTTATCTGAAAGAAACATGCAATATTTACATCTAAGATAATAGAAAATAGTTAACCAAGTGCAATGATGTCCTCCAAGATAATATTTGTCACTTTGTTTGCAGTAAACAAAGTTTGTTNCAGGTTTTTATTTTGTAGACAGTTAATCTGGATTTATAGCATGATGGGATGACAGCACAATGATGTGTGTGGTATCACTGGAAAGCTCTGCTCCTGCACTTTCATGTGATATGCGTGGCATTTCTGTGCGACCCTGCATTTGCGAGTAATCCATCCAAGAGTAATGTGTGTGCAAAGCTGTATGAAAGCTCTGTTATACATAATTTTAGTGTAACATTTTCTTTTTTTTTTCGCTGTGAAAACATTGGACTACCGACAAGTGCTTGGTCTTGTCGGAAAGCTACAGTTCTGCTGTTTCACGTGATATGCGTGGCTTCTCGCTATGACGCACAGTCGTGGAGAAAATCAATAGAGAAGAACAGGCGTGAATTTGGACGCACTATGCGTCGTTCAGGCCCATAGGGTTAAGTAATTCATTATATATATTAGGGGTGTCCCCGACTAAGAATTTTCATAGTCGAATCTGATTTGACAGATTTTTCCTTTAGCCGACTAATCTTCAAATCATGTTGTTTTCCCCCTCATTGATTAATGAGCT
This sequence comes from Epinephelus moara, assembly GCF_006386435.1. Lineage (NCBI taxonomy): Eukaryota > Metazoa > Chordata > Actinopteri > Perciformes > Serranidae > Epinephelus > Epinephelus moara. The sequence continues at coordinate 11,196,067 of NC_065525.1, forward strand.
CATTTCTGCAGTTTCCACTCCAGAGAAAAGAGCTAAAACACCCAAATGAACAAATTTAATTCTTCAGTTGGCATAATAAGATAATAATAATAAAAGTAAAACAGTTTTCCTTCTTTCTGACTTCAGGTTACTTCATTAATCAACTCTGGTTCATACAAGTTCAGTCTATCAAGAAAACAATCAGCGGTGAAATTTGTTTCAAGACACTTCAGGTAAATGAATAATCCCTCAAAAAAGTTTGATTTGAGAGCACATACCTCCTTCAAAGTGTTTGTTTATGTGCTCCGCCACCGTAAATCATCACCACATGATTCCCGAGCGCGGCACCGCTGCTGCTCACCGCTCCCTCAGGGGATGGGTCAAATGTGGAGAGCAAATATCACACACTCAGGTGTGTGACAATCAGTGGGACTTTAACTTTAACTTTAAATCACCGTAGGCCTCGATGCTGCTCTGATGGTCCTGCAGCGCACTGACTCACCTCATCTTATTTGGATCAAGCAACTGGGTGATTTATTCATGCGTAGTAATGATTATGCCTAGGCTACTGATTAAATGCACACGTCATTTTCAATTTTTTAGTAACAGAAATTGGGCTGATGTTTGTATCAAAATAGGCTATATATCATGAATAACTAGAAAACAAATACATTCTATGTCAAATCAAGATGTTCAGCAGGAGTGAGCACCCCCATATAGTCAGAATGGTACGGTCTTGTTTAATAACCACATTTTGTGACGATTCGATGGCAAGACTGGCATTCGAATCAGACTTCTCCGAATCGAATCATCGAATCCAAGACTATTCGGGGTCACCCCTAATATATATTGTATATAAATAATTATCAAATGTTCTGAGAAATGGATACTTGGTTAAACACAGCAACGTTACATACAAACACATAACCCAAAACACTTTTAAAAATGTACAATATACAAGATTTAATAGTGCAAAGAGACAGATAGGAGCAATGAATTATATGAAATATAGCTCAAGGTCAAGGTCAAGGTCAAGGTAAACTTTATTATCCCACAAGTGGGAAATTCATGTCGTCACCATTACACATTGCAAGCGGCAATACCGGAGTTCAAGCCAGCATGGAAGCTGAAAGCTGAGTAAGATCAAGACCTTTGACAGTTTAGGACACCTGTGTTAAAGATAAACAGGTTTTATGACAATCCTCTGTAACACGTGGTCTTTGATGTAGTGTTTTATTTCTTGTTGTGTCTTAGTCTGACTGTAAAACCAGCCAAAGTTGACTTTGGTCAACTGCTGTTGTTTTTAAATGTGCTCTATAAATACATTTTGATTGAGTGATTGATTGATTGATCAGACAGATGCTCATTTATTTATGTCCAAATCTCTACTGTGCCAAGCTCTTCTTTGGAAACTCTGTTGTCTCCCATTGTTCACTTGCTGAGGTCCACCCAGTTTGTTAATGTTTAAACAAACCCTCAATGATTTTTAGGCCAAATTTTGAGAAAGATCATTGCATCTGTTTGGAACTTGTGGTGTCCCCCTTTTGACACATTTCAAAATAATTGTAATGTTAATGTGGTTCATCATTATTATTTAACATAGCCTGCAAGTTTTGTAATGATCGGGCAATCAATTTCTGATTTCTAATATTATTTGTATTATCCCAAGCCCATTTTTTGCATTTGGGGTGCCTCCTAGTGGTCAGTTTGAATGAAAACTTCAGGATATGTTCCTGGTACCTCTTAAGACATTAGCCCCTTTTTAGTCTCTATATATAGACTCTGCATTCAGTGAATGTAGAGTCTGTAGGCAAACCCCAGAGATCTTGCCTCCGGAAGAAGAGCGGAAGAGCCCTGGTTTCCGGTTGTAGGCTGTTTGTAGTCCGCGTGATATTGACCAATCACATTTGAGCCGGCTGCAGATGTTGCCAGGTATAACGGTCCGTGTGGTGAACTAACGAGGTGGAACGTAATTGCTATCACTGCAAACTCTGAATCCATCGCAATGGTTCACCATATTTACTTATATATAAACCGAAGTCGGAAACGGAAATTCGCCTCCTCCACCCAAATCAAACCGGAATGCCAAAAAATCGGGGGTCTGCCCCCAGAGGCTGTATCGCCGTCTGCCGGAAGTCAGATGCGGAATACAGCCGATGGGTTCCGAGAATGGCCCCTTTTACACTGCCAGATTTTCCGCGGATGTTGTGCCATTTTGCCGGCAAGCTCCAAGTGTTAGACACACAGAGCCGGATTGGCGAGATGATCTGAGGTGCCCAATTTTCCGCCTCGTGGGGTAGTCATATTGGCGGAACCCTTTTAGTTTAAAAAGACCGAGGCGGCCTTCCGCAACAGGAAGGGCTGTTGATGACTTGTGGGAGGAGCTGTTGATGACGCCGCATGTGCGACCCACTGGTGGTGGATTAACAGGAAACAGCTGATAGCAGGAATAAGCGAGCAGCTAGTAGCAAGAAGGAAACGCAAACCTGACAGACACTGTAGAGATGAGCATCTGAGGAGACAAGGAATCGCGCGCCCTCCTTGCCCTCGCAAACCAAGAGGCCATTAACCATAAGATGACAGGAACGGTGAAGAACGGGCCGACTTACAAGAGAATTGCCAAAGGACTGACCAGCCGCAGCTTCCCTCCCACGTCACTGTTTATGTCCCACGCTGAGCCCCACGTTTTGTTCCTTGCTCACGCCCTACATTGCCCCAAAAAAGGTGCATTCTATAAACAAAAGTAGGTAGGCGGCATTTTGCCGCACTCCCCAATTTTGGGTAGGTATATTGTCAAATATTTTAATGACATTTGGTTGAAAATGAGATGAAATACAAAATGTGCATACTGAAATAATTTCAAAAAGATAATGAATATCACTGTGACCTAACTGTGATCTGAACACCATTTGAAACATGTGACATCTAGTATCCAAAAAATATCTCTGTCAATAGTGATTGCATTATGATGAAGACATTGGAGATATAGATGTTAATTAATTTTTAATTTTCTTAAAAAATCAGAGTCATGGACTTCTAATTGACTACAGGTTATAGCACGGCAAACTTTGTCACAATTCACGTGATGATTGGCTCAGTGGTTAAGGAGTAAAAGCCATGAATGTGTTGAGCCACGCCTCCTCTAAAGTTCATTGGTCAGTATCATCAAAATGCAATGACATATCAAAAAGTTGGTGATAACTTCAAGTTTCATCTTATGGTGATCCACAGAAAATTTGGTACAAACCTGACCCACACTGTAGGAGTAGATGTCAAAATTGTGTTTTTAAAAAAATTCAATATGGCGGACAATCTAGTCAGGTGGATGTTGAGTGTTGTTGAGGCTTTAGTAGACCTTATACACCTGAACAAGTGTGTCGAATTTCAAGTCAATCTGACATACGATGCGAGGGTGGTGGTCTTTGAAATCAAAATTTCTTCCACCTTAATTATAGAGCTTCCATCTGGCCTATTGGCATTATATTTCTTGGGCACCATTTGCACACAACTACCAATCACTAGTAACAATTTCATGTCTCTACGATGTACCATGTCCCGGAACTTTGCAAAGACATTTCTGAGTAATAATAATAATAATAATAATGATAATAATAACAAAACAGGACAAAAACAATAGGGTTTCAGCCCTTCAGGCTTGAACTTCTAATGATAAAAGAGAGCACATTCTATTAAATAGCAGCATCCCCAGATGCAGTCATTCAGTGTTCAATGCCTGTATGGCACTGGGTGAAAAGCCCTTCTGATATATGTTACGGCTGGTTCTTGGGACTATAAAGCGACGGCCAGATGGGAGCAGCTCAAACTCTAAATGTAATGGATGTGAGGTATCTCTAATTACATGTTTGGCCTTCCTGCATACAGCACTGTCAAATATATTGCAGAATTGTTTCTGTAACTTGCCAGTCACCTTCTCTGCAATGTTGACAATCTTGGAGAGCTTGTTTTTTCTCTTTGCACTCAAGTTGCCTCTCCATGCTGTTCTGTTAAATGCTAACATACTTTCAACCACTCCTCTCCATACCATTTCAAACATGTGTTGCGTAACACCAAGGCTCCTCAGCATTATAAACAAGCACTGAGTTGCTTTCTTACAAATGTTCTCTGAGTTTTCATTAAAAGTTAAGTTATGAACAATAATTGTGCTCAAATACTTAAAATGTTTTCTTTTGTCTACAGGCCGGTTGTTGAGTAAGACAGGGAGGATGTGACTGGTTCCATTTGGTTTTGTTTGAATCAGAAGTTCTTTTGTTTTGGCCACATTAATTTCCAGTTTACTCACACTGACCTGAAGTACAGTAACCTGGTTAAAGTAAGCCTCTTCATACATGACATTATCTTATCATGACATTAGCATATTTGAACAGCTTGACATAACTGCTGTGGGTGGACATTTTATTTGCATTAGTGAAAAACAGCAGTCATGACAGCACACAGCTTTGTGGTGCCCCAGTATTTCAAAGAAGTTCGTCTAAGTAGACCACGTTCATTACTTTTTGAGGGCCATCAGTTAGAAAGCTTCTAATCCAATGAGTTCTCATTCAGAAGTCATCAAATACCACTACATTGTGAGTAATTTCAGCATCAGACCTCAACACCAAAAGTCACTTTTAGCAGTGGTATGATACACTGCCTGTCAGCCAGATGGCACTTGTCGCTGCAGTATGATGCATGAATGAGTGGCATCAGTTCATAACGGGACCAAAGGCACCTGTTGCAGAGGTATGATACACTGCTGAATAGTGTCAGTTAGAAATGCAGCCAGTAACAAAGTAATAAGAAGCTGGAAAGATCTAATCACGTGCCTTTGTTGCACTGGGACATAAACATAAATACAAGGTGTTTAAATGAAGCTCGGCATAAGTTCAATCAAGAATATTTCCTTTGTGCTCATCCATTCACAATTTTCTCCATCCCACTACCACTGCTTCCTCCAATCAGCTGACCATGGATGACTCTTCTAGTTATCCAATCAAACTTTGCCCACTCTCTATCAAACAATCCAGATGCTACTGCAAAATCTTAAATCTAATCTCTCTTCTACTGCTGCCGGCTGTCATTTTAGGCAGAATTGTTGCATTAGCAATCGTTGATTTTACCCTCCTCTTTTCAGCCTCTCGTCGATAGCAGCAAGCCAATGCGTGATTCCTCAGCAGAAGTGGAATCATCTCTCACACATCACGTTCTCCCATTCAGGCAATCGCGCTTGATATCAGTCAGTATCATCAACACGTAACTTCATTCTTGGTTTCCATCGTCAATCATCTCAATCTCAGTTAGGCGTATGGATTAGAGATATGGGCCCAAGATACACGTAACACGATCTGCTACTGTGGGACATTTTGCATATGTACAGCCGGCTTGCCACGTACAGTCTCCAACTGTTCTGTCCAAGCTTCAATGCACACCTTGCTTCAGCTCCCAGATATGCCTCAGCCTCTGTCTCATCAGCGTCCTCATCACCGTAGGCCTCCACACACAGCCGGCCTCCACTTTCAACCAGCACTTCATTTCACCTCAGGCCTCTCAACACTTAACAGTCCCAGTGCACCTGGATCCATCACTGCAAGAGAGCCGGCGGTACAAGCCATCTGATCAAAAAGCCCTCCTCATTGTTTAAATTAGGTGTGTCACATAAGACCAGTCTTCTAATCGATTTAATGCTGTAGACAACCATTATCACTGCATCGTTAATGTGAAGTTATTTAGTTTCATATTCTTCATGTCACCCCTCGTTTTCATGAAAGAAAGCATATTAAGCTGGCACATTATATGCCCTCTGCTTCACAATGATATTTGCTCATTTCAAGCAAAGCAAGTTGATCTCTTTCATCTTCGTTCATAAAATATATTAATACATTCATGTGGGTATTATGCTATTATCTTATCACACTTCCTGTATCACTTTAAATTAAAAGCCCCTCAGCAATTTCTTCAGTGTCGGATTTATAGGTGACCGCCATAGAATATACTATTATTTGGTACAAACACCTAAAAAAGCACTCATTTACTGTTCTTGTATTAACTCACTTTCTTCTACTTTGAGGAAAAGCAGAGTAGTTTGCATGCGCATCTATGTATCTTCTCTTACATCAGCTGTTCATCAGGTTGCAGTTCTTTAAATCTGCAAATATTTTATATCCTACATTTACATGAATAAGTCATTAAAGCAACTCTTACCTTTCTTGCATTTCACACAGCACTTAGAAAAAATTTGAAGATGCACAACTCCCTCCTCCCTCCAAAGTCCCATCCCCCTCCTCCTGCAACTCCACCTCCTTCCAAAGGCCTACTCCCCCCTCCTCCATTAAGTCCTCATTATGTCTATGATAGACGTAGGCGTTGGCAAGGTAACGAGGAGGAGGAGTAGCACTTTTAATACACAAAAACATTGAATACAGTGAAATAGATTATAACTTATCACCAGAACAACTGCAAGGAAACAAATATGCCACAATAAAAACAAAAATCCATTCACACCACCCCATCACAGTCACCAGCGTCTACTGCCCCCCCGGAACAAAACCCTCACCTGACCTGTTCACCGCCATCTCCAACCCCAGTCACTCCCTCATCATGGGAGACTTCAATGCAAAACATATAAACTTTTACTGCAATAAAACAAACACAAGTGGCATAGCACTCCAACAGATCCTCAGCAACAATAACCTGTCAATCATCAACACCAACGAACCCACTCACATATCCCCCCTAACCGGCAACTCCGACATCCTGGACCTGATTCTCTGCACCCCCGACCTGGCTTCAAAACTCCACCACTTCTCCACCACAAACCATCTCAACAGTGACCACCTTCCCGTTCTCACCACATTCTCCTTCCACCTACAAGCCATTCAAAGCAAGAAATACAACTACAGGAGAGCAAACTGGGAAACATACAAATCACACATAGAAGAACAACTGAAAGACACCCCCACCACCACCCCCCACGACCTGGACCATCAAGCATCCCTATACAGTCAAATACTCACCAAAGCCCGAGAACAAACAATACCCCAAAACACTGCCAAGACCCCGACACAAACACTACACCCCCATCTCCTCCAACTCATCAGACAGAAAAGGAAGCTACGCAGAGTCTTCATCCAGTTCAGATCACCCCATACCAAAACAGAAATAAACAGACTCCAAAGCACCATCAAATCACAAATCACCCTCCACAAACAAAAAACCTGGAAATCATTCTACCACAAACTGGATCATGACACAAACCCCCGGACCTTCTGGCAGAAAATCAAGAGCATCAGTGGAGATCCACAAAGCAACTGGAAAACTGCACTTGTCACCATGATCCACAAACCAGGAAAAGACCCCCACAACGTCACCAGCTACCGTCCCATAAGCCTCCTCAGTCATATTGGAAAACTGTTTGAACGAATCCTCACATCACGACTCAATAACCACATCGAATCAATGGGCCTCATAGCAATACACCAAGCCGGATTCAGAAAAGGAAGAGCCACCACAGACAACATCCTCCGTTTATCAGAAGACATCCACAGAAATTTCAATAAAAAACAAATAACCCTGGCAATATTCTTCGACATTGAAAAAGCATTTGACAAAGTATGGCATAACGGACTCAAATTCAGGGTTCTGGAGTCAAACCTCCAACTCCCACAACCCACCCAGTCCATCATCTCCAACTTCCTCAGTAACTGACAAATAAAAGTCAAAGTTGCCTCCACCCTCTCATCACCTTTCACCCCCCAAGCAGGAGTTCCCCAAAGTGCAGTTCTAAGTCCCCTCCTATTCCTTCTATACATTTCCGATATCTACTACCCCCCAGCCACCATAGCCAAAGTCTCACAGTTCGCCGACGATCTTTGTTACTGGTCAAGCTCAAAAAACCCACAACTAGCAGCCAAAAAACTCAACACATGCATCACTGAAATAGAAAACTGGTCAAATCTCTGGAGAATCAAACTAAACCCTGCCAAAACTCAATGCATCCTCTTTACCAAAAACCAACACCTACAGCCCAACATCAACCTGTCACTTAACAAGCAACCAATCCACCTCAGTAAAGAAGCAACCTTCCTCGGAGTCACCTTCCAAAACAATATGACCTGGACCAAACACATCAATAACCTGGAACAAAAAGCATACAATAGACTCAATCATCTCAAAGCCCTCTGTGGAAAACATGGCGCATCACCCTCAACAGTTATCAAAGTCTACCTATCATACATCAGACCACTATTCGAATACTCTGTCCCCGCCTGGATCACCATCTCTGACAAACCAATCACAACGACTACAGATAATACAAAACAAAGCACTGAAACTGGCCCACAGACTCCCCTTCTTCATCAGTAACCACTACATACACTCAATAACAGGCATCCAGACCATAAAACAACGTCACCAAACCATAGCCCTGAAATATCTCAAGACCGCAATAACCAACCCCGCCCTGCAGAAGACCGTCAAGGAAGCCCGCCTCACAACCAACACACCCCTGTCATTCATCCTCCAACTGACCAACACCACCCCACCTTCAAACCCCCCATGACCTGAGTAACTGAGTACACTACAACACCAACCACTCACATGCTCACATGAATACACACACACGCACCAATGTAGATAAAACACTATTCACAATGTAGACTGCACGTTATATACACAGGCCTGCACTAAACACACATGGACACACACACACACACACACACAAATGTAAATTTAACACAACATGCACTATACACTGTCTTTCTATTTTGTTTTTGTTTGTTTTTCTTGTCCTGTTCTCGTTCCTCCTCCCCTCTCTCTCTCTCTCTCTCTCTCTCTCTCTCTCTCTGTTTCATGCCTTGCCCCACATGCGTCCTCCTCCCTCCAGAGTCCAGCTCCTCCCACCTCTCCGCCACCACCAGCACCATCAATGGATAGAAAAGGGCACAAGCCCTGAACTATCCCACCAGGTACAAGCCATCGTATTGTAGGTAACGTTAGAAACATGGAAGAGGAGAGCGAGTGTAATGTTACAAACAAGACAGTCAAATGCAACCCCAGAGTTTTAGAACTCAACCGGAGTCAGTGATGACTGATGAGTTTTAGAATAAGGTTACAGTGCTAACGTTAGATAGTAGCGTTAACGTTACTAGTAAGTGGAGACGCACAAGGAAGATAATGTTAATGTTTCAGAGGCTACGCTATAGTAGGCTAATGTTAGCCATTAGCAACTGGATGCTGTGTTGTCATATAATGTTATGAACTGAACTGAACTTCTTTGTCATTTTCATGCGCAGCAGAAAAATGAAATTACATTTCGCATACCCCAAGCAAAAAGAAAAAACACTTAAAAACAATTTGTGCAACATATAAGAAAGAACACATACTGCAATAGTAAGATAAAATGGGCCGACATTTCACAGTCAAAGACTCCACATCCTGAGAGCAGAACTGGGAGATCCTCTTCACATCACTGCACCATGAATTGTTTGTGTATACACCACAGAGCTTACCAGATGATGCAGCCTCCCTGTCTGCTCTATGTAGTGTTAGCCCCCGTTAGCTCAACACCGGAGCCTGATATGTTACCATTCATCCATGTCTCAGTGAACACAAGGACGCAGCAGTCCCTCACTCCTCAATGAGTGGATCCACATAGTCGGATGTAATCCATTTTCGTGTCCAGCGAGTGGACGTTAGCCAAAAGGACGCTGGGAACAGCTGGTTCTGTGCACTTCCCTCGCTTCTGCGTCCTGTCACAGCGTCTCCCCATCGAGACACCTCCAGGCGAAACCACAGTCATCTCAGGGCTAGCTCGACGTAGCAAGCCTACACATTCTGAGCTCTCTCGGTTGTAGCGTTAGATCTCTGCAGCGGTTTCTAATGTCTGTTAGAAACTCGTGACTGTATTGCACTGAAGAAATTACTTCTTGTTGCACAGTGTTTACTTCACCAGTGTACGCAGAGGCAGAGGGGGGATGCTACGCGAGCGGTTACGTCAGTCGGAGGCCTCCACGTGGGAAAGACAGACAGGACAGGAGAAAACTCCGACCAATCATTGCATTTGGTCCGATGTTTTCTTAGAACCATATAAGAATGATATAATTACTTTTTATTTCTGGTGGAATTCACTTACATTTTTTTGTGTGCCATCAGCTTATTAACACCATTTTAACCTAAACAAAAAAAGTGTAACATTTCCAGAAAGTTAAGTGTTGCTTTAACTGAATGTTTTAAATGGATAAATATTTAACTTTAAAAAAATTAGACTATTGAAAATAAAATTTAAAATAAATATATAAATAAATAAATAATGTAACGTGGGCAAAAGCACTTTCGGTCACCTTTGGGTTTGAAACATGCTATGAATAAATTTGCCTTGTCTTTCTTAGACAGGTTTTGACAATTAAATTTAAAAAAAAACCCCAATAATAATAGTAATACTAATAGTAATAATAATGATAATAAAAAAAGTCAAAATAATAATAATAATATTAATAATAAACTGACATGTATTCCTGTCATTTCATGTCCTCTTATTTCTAACTCTACCTGTTTTACTCGCTTAATTGCGTCTCAGCAGGGCCGGTATATCTCACATGGCATCAGAGGGGAAATTTCTTGGCTTGTTCTCTCTGCTTGTCTTCATATTATCTTAAGCATAAGTCTTTTAGCTTCTATTGCAGTGTCATCCTCCAGCTGCCTGCTGCGTTGTTATTCTTCATATGCACAGTAATTCAGAAGCAGCCATTGGCAAGTCTCGGACTCCCTCCACAATGGATAATTAACATGCACATTAAGAAATAGAGGATCATGTCAACAATAATTTTAAAAATTCTAACATTATTGCGCAACAAAAATAGGGAAATACTACTTAACTTATACATACTTCAAACCAGACAGCCCCTGTTAATGACCGAACTGAATGCAAACAGGAACGTAGTAAATGTATGCATTACTATTAACATATTTAAAAAGGCATAAACAGTGCGTAAATACAGTAATGAAAAGGTAAAGTCAGAATATTTTGGTTAGCGTCAAGTGATGAACTCAAGAATTCAGCAGTCAAGAGTCATGTGGGATGACTTGGGGAATGGCAGCACCTTAAGCATGCTCTAGACCCCGGCCGGCAAGTTTCTACAATTTAAACATAATAACGCTCCGTAAACTGTTACTGGTCGACGCAAGTAATTGTAATCTTCGTTCAGTAAAAAAATTCCAGAGTCATACAGGCTCAGGCTCGACAATGAACCAGCCGAAGTGAAGTGTGCAGATTGGACTGCAAACTACTGCCATCATGGAAGCTAACCCTGCTAGCCCAGAAACAATCCTGAAAACTAACATTGAAGACACGTTTGCGGAAATGACAAAGATTTGTGCAACTCTGAATGGTGTGGCAAATGATGTGTCAATAATTAAAGCAGACACAACGGAGCTGAAGAGCACACTGAGTGTATTACAAACACGACTGGAGGAGGTGGAGAGTCGCATTACTAACATGGAGGACTGCACTGCTAATTTGGCTAATGAAAACAAGGGGCTAGCAAAGAGAGTGGAACAACTTTGGAATGGAGTTGAAAATCAGGAAAACCGGAGCAGAAGAAATAAAGTCAGGCTGGTTGGATTAAAACACGGAAAGGAAGCAGGGACAGCAATGAACGACTACATAAGGAAAATGCGGTCTGATGGTCTTGGGCTAACAGGGAATGAGTACGAGATTGAAAGGAGCTACAGAAGTATGGGGCCGCGCCCGGATGACAACCAACCACCACGTATGATACTGGTCAAGTTCTTACGTTACACAGCTCGACAGAAAGTGCTGACAGCTGCAAAGAAACAGAGAGGAATACAGTGGGAGGGCTGAACTATATCCATACTCGAAGACATGACCAAAGAGCGGTTCTCACCAATAATGAAAACCCTGTGGGAGCACCAGGTAAAACACACACTGGCAAACCCAGCCAGCCACAGGTTCACGTGGAAGGGGAAGAAATGGAGCTTTACTGACCTGAAGAAGGCTGAAGATTTCGTCAAGAAGAACATCCAGACAACGGAGAATTAAGGACTGATTGACTGATCTGAATATCGAGGAGAGCGGAGCGTTATTTCAGGTGGAGCGGCAGGGGTGTGGATCCTGATGTGGTGCCGGACCCGACGGCTGCTGAGTGGATGAGGCAGTATTTTGAGTTTCTGCTGTTTATATTTTATGTTGAAAAGTGTTTAATTCAGAGGGATAGGGTTATTTCTTCACATTTTTATGGCAGGTACATGGCATTGATGTGTTTTCTTGAGTTGGGAAGTGGTGCTATACAGGGGTGTAAGTAAACTGGTACAGTCTGGTACTGCGTACCACTAAAAGATTCAGTCATTTTACAATTATATTCACCACAGATTCAATAATTCTCTGACATCATCCATGACTCAGTGCCTGGAACGTGCCTCAGTCTGTGTCATGTAGATTATTTTCCAATCTCTCACACATTGAGGGCATGCATAGTAGTTGGTAACTCATTTTGAGCTCAGTGAGATGGCCGCATGGTCGCCCTCTTGTATTGGGATAGCGTCACTGCACCATAAATGTTCCATTTGCATATAGCAGTGATCCAGAGCATAATTCATTGACCGCCTACAGGGGAGATGCAGCTGGGTCAGGTATACTCTCAAAGATGCTCATGTAATCTCTAATCCTCTTCATGACACTCATCCAGTACAGTAGTGGGGCATTTATCATAAAAAAGACCCATTAGGTCTAATTGGGCAACAATAATCTCGGCCTACTAAATGTTGGGATAGATGCATTTAGCGTTGAATTTCCCAATCAAGTATTGGTAGTATATATGCTTTCATTGAACATCAGCTAATTGTTTATCAAACAGCAAAGTCATTACCTACATAATAAAGCCAGTAGCATGACCATTTGACTGTTTCAAGCTGTATTTGGCCATTGGTGACCCTATCTCAATCATCATAGATCTCAACTGTCAGAAAACCTTGCAGGGCAGAATTTTTTCTACTATTCGCGGATTAGCAAAGTACTCACGGATATTTTCATCTGTGGGTTTTTGGGTATTAGCACAGTTTCATAAATCAAGTTTCTGTGGCCAAATTTCTTGCTAAGTCATTCATATAGGTGGTAGTGGTCTTTCTTGGTTTTCTCATCTGCTACCTTTCAATCAAGTCTTGGTCATAGTTTGTCCCTGCTATAGCCCACCTTCATATTTGATAGTGTCACAGTCATACATCAGCCATTTGCTATCTTTGTTTGGTTGACATATTGCTGTTTTGTCATTGCTGACTTGATATTTGCTTGCTGTTCAAACCTAATTTCTTTGCACTCGTTTATATGATTCCAATTCTGTCTACCTCATGCTATATACACAAACACCTATGGTCTTCAGTGCTTCAATGCTGACTTAATTTCTGTTTGGTCGTTGGACCTTATTTTACTTTGACCATTTTTTTCAAGTTGGTCTTATGACCTGAGTTTCTGTTCAGTCCATGACCTTTTATTTCAATTTAATTTTCACTGACCTTTTGTTTTGTTTCCATATGGTCTTCAGAACCCCCACACTGTGCACCCAAGGTCTGCGGGACCTCATGTTCATACACAGTATTTTTTGTTCTGTTGTTGGACCATAATTTCTATTTGTCAATGCTAAACATAATTTCTTTTTGGTCGTTGGACCTTATTTTATTTTCATAATTTTATTCAAGATGGTCTTATGACCTTAGTTTTTGTTCAGTCTTTTGACCCTTTATTTCTGTTTGGTCCTCATTGACCTTTTATTATGTTCTGCATATAGGTTCCAAGGTCACTTGGACCTCATACCAGTCAAGGTATTTTCAGTTTGGGCATCAGACCCTGAATTTCTGTTGCTGACTTGCTTGAGGTTTGGTCATCAGATCTTAATGTTTTCTTCTTCTTTTTTTAACATTTTATTTTAGTTGGTCTTTTGACCATAATTTCTGTTTGGTCTTATGACCTTTTATTTCAGTCGGTCCTTGTTGATCTTTTATTATGTTCAACATATAGACACCAATGGTCTGCAGACCCATGCACTTTTTTGAGCCTTCATTTTTAGCATATCACCATTATTTCTGTTGTCACAGCTTTCTTCATCTCTGGCTTTTTTATTATTTGGTGGTTAGACCTCAACACGTTTCCCTACTGCCACTTTCCTTTTTAATGCTTATTTTGCATCTACCATCATCTACTACTAGTGGCTCCCAAGCTGTCATTCCAGACTTATTCTTACCACACATTTCTCATCAGAGTTGTACTATTTCATTCAGAGCTTATTTCAGTCATAAACTAAACTATGCACATATCCATTGTATAGTCTTTCTCATTTTGCTTTGTGCGTGTTTCTCTAGCTGTGCATTGCCCCTTAATTTTCTCTTTACTTATTTTATTAGAAGCCTATTGCTTCCTGGTAAGGTAAGGATCATCTCATGTCAAACGCTTGGTTGTCCCTCTCCCTTCTTACTCTTCTTTTGGGGGACTTTTCCCTATTTGACTATGGATTCATCACCCTCCTTAAATCATACCATCTTTATGGGGTCTAATTGCAAAAGACTATCCACATTTATTATTCTTATGTGCACGTTAATAAATATTCGTTTACTCTGAATACAAACGAGTGTCTCCTGATTGAACTGATGTAAGTTCATTTTGAAAAAGACTGTATGCATTGAAAGAGCAGAAACTGTACATTTCCTGTAAAAAAAGACCATGTATTTTGAAAAGTCACAGTGCATTTAACAGGCATAAATTAGCATGCCTGCTGAAATGTCAACAACAAATGCAGCATGATACCTGGGGACATAGCAAAAATTAAAGTCATGTACCAAAAAAAAAAAAGTTTAAAAAAAAAAAGTGCATAATTCTCTGTTTATGTGATAAATAAGACATTTGTTATGGTTTGATCCATTTGTTATATGTATATATATATATATATATATATATATATATATACATATATATATATGTGTGTGTGTGTGTATATATATATATATATATACATACACTTTATTTTATTTTATTTTATTTATTTTTTTTTTGTTGAAATTATTTTTGTGGTCTTTTTACCTTTAATGGACAGGTCGGTGTGTGAAATGGGGAGACAGAGAGAGAGTTGGGATTGACACGCAGCAAAGGGACTCGAACCCGCAACAGCTGCAGCGAGGCAATGCCTCCATGCACGGGGTGCTGGCACTATCCACTATGCTACCGACGCCCAGATTTGTTATAAATTTTTGACACATTTTCAAGAAATCATGTAAAGAAAACAACAAAGTAATTCATGGGGATAGAAATATTACAACATAACAGGAATCATCCATTTCCAACAAAGGAAAAAAAAGAGAGTACCCTAAGTTTGTAATCAGGTACAGTTAGTCAAAGAGCAGGCTTTCATAAGTGCTCTCCAGTTCTAAAGACTGTGATTTTCAGTATGGTCTCTTAGGGTTACTGCATGCAGTAGATTGTGATAGACCTGGATCCACACAAAAAAAACAAAAAAATAAAACAGCTGTGCTAGTCTGACTAATAAAGGAAAAAAATCTAAAACTGAGTATGATTATTTGTCATTAAATAAGAAAACAGATGTTTTTTGTTTCATTTGTTTTGCAGGTTGAGTTTTAAAAAAAGTTCTTACAGGTTATGTATATTAATGCATTACATCACTTCCCAAACTCGTAGTGCTGGTAGGAAAAGAGGCGTATGTCACAGGACAAGCAGGAAAGAGCACATTCCAGGGTTGTCACTTGTGCAATTTGTAAGAAAAATGACAGAAAGAGGAGTGGGGGCTTTGAAACAGGGTTTGTCAACCACTATTTAAAAAGGTTTGTGTCCATGCTCCCTTCACAGAGCTCTCTCTGCCACCGTCTGAACCTCTCGGCCTCTCAGAGATTTGCTACGATTTCGGTGAGTGGAAATATTTTTTAAATATCCTTTACTTAAATGCGGCCATAACTATGTTGCATTGAATTTATTCAAGTACTGTACTTGATGTGTAGTAATATGTGGTATGACATGCATGAATGACCTTCTGGGTGTGGTTTGTATACTGTGTGCAGTGCTACATCTGAATAAGCTCAACATATCAGTCTATGGAAACAATATCACAATTATAACTTGAATATTATTGCAGGGACAATCGCAAAATTGTGGGAGTCCAGTAAATCAAAGCAACCAAGAATTCTGACGAAAAAACAGTTAGTGAGTGAGGACAGTGTATGGCAGTGCCGAGCCAAAGCCACTCAGAAGAAACACTCACTATAGTAAAGGGGAAGCAGCGTTTAGACGCCTTGAATTGTTGAAGAAACTTTTAGAGACATGTCTGTCACGTCAGTCTACCAATCTGCTTCTCTGTTGCGTCAACCTGATCATGTCTCTTGTTTTAACCAGTGGTCACTGGAAATAAATTTACTCCTGAGGTACAGAGAGAAGATGACAAGGTAACAAAAAAGCAAGATTTAGAGAAAATAAAAATATCGAGAAAACAAAACTTAACGTAGTAATTATATTCATTAGACAAATGAGGAAGTGTGTTGGGCAGTATCACTCCTGATCTTGATAAGCTGATTCAGACCCTGCCAGTGTTTCAACCATAGGCTGTATATAATAATGGACGTAGCTACCGTGACGTAACCCATTGGTTTGTTGAATGCCATTTTGAAGCCTCAAGTTTGGCATTTCCGCTGTGGCCATCTTGTTTTTTTGGATACAGAAGTGACTATATTTGGAGGACAGGGTAGCGCTATGGAGGGTGGATTGAATCGGTTTCACAGAGTGCTGCAGACAACCTGTTACTCAAGCAGCCCTGACCTTAAATATGCCTTGTTTGGGCCATAATTAAATTTAAAAATAGAACAGAAATTCATCCCATGCATAGTTATGAATGTTTAAATTAGCTAAAGAGACTAAAACTGTTTTTTTTGTGCCAAGCTGTAAACATATATATGTCTGCTCTACAGTTGGGCATTTTATCATTGATGTCTATGGGAATTTACTCTGTTTTGGAGTCAGACTCAAATATCATATCATGAACAGTAGTTTTTGGGACTTCCATACTGGCTTCATTTTTCAGCCTCTGAGGTTGCAACTTGGTTTTAACTGGATTTTCCAAAGCAGTCCAACCCTTGTGTTTCAGTGTACTGTAAAACACTACCGCATTACTGCATTACCATAGCCATGTGAAGTTAATACAAGAAATAACCAAACACTTGAATACACAGTAATCACTATTCTCTTGTTCTAGCCAACATGTCGAAGATCACCGAGGCGATAGAACTCCTCATAAAAACCGTAGAAAAGTACATTGCAAGAGAAGATGTCTGGGAAACCATGACCAAGAAAGAACTAGCTGACCTGCTCCGCAAAGAGTACCCTGAGGCAGTAAGTAGGAACAATGTAATTCTGTTGCAACAGAGAGCTGTCAATGTTGCTCTGACATTAACTTACAACTCCCACTGTTTTTCTTTGTTTAGAACTTCGAAAAGCTGGAAGCTGATGGTGATAGCCATATTACATTCAAGGAGTTTGTCGATATCGCAACAGACTCCAACCTGATGTCCAGTTAAGAATCAATTATTTGTCCATGTTTTTTCTCAGAATTCAATAACAATGGTGATGGTGATGGTGTTGTTATTTTCCAGGAGTTTGTCGCTGTTGTACAACGTATATATTGAGACTTGCCTGTCACATCAATCTACCATTTAGCTTCTCCGTTGCATCAGTAATACTTGATTATGTCTTTTTTTTAACTAATGGTCTGTAGAATGTCGTATTTACCCCTGAGAAATGGAGAAAAGATGACAGGGCAACCGAAGAGCAAAATAGAAAGAAAAGAAGAAAAAAAAGAAAAAAATTGTTTATTTATTTAGAAGACGAATGAGGAGTAAAGTAGAGTCCAACCGGTTTGTTTTAATGTAGCATGAAGCATAACCACGTTAGTACATTACCATAGCCATGTAAAATATACATAAATGAATAAATAAACTCTGGAATACACAGTCATCACTATTTTCTCACTCCAGGCACTACGTCAGATATCACAAAGGCAATGAAACTCTTCAAGGCTACCTTCGATGACTACGCTGAAAAGGACTCAAGCAAAAACACTTTGAACAAACCAGAGCTGTGTGCGCTGCTCGGCAAAGAGTTTCCTAACTCAGTGAGTAGAAAAGATGTTACTGTACTGCAACAGAGTTGTGAATGCCTCTCTGACATGTGTTTACTGTTTTCCAATCTGCTAACAACTGCCTCTGTTTTTTTGTTTTTTTTTCCTTTAGCCCTCAGACGCAGACATTAGCCGCCACCTCCCCCAACTGGATGGCGATAACGGTGTTGTTTCTTTCAATGACTTTGTCACTGCCATTGTCTTAAACTTTGACCTGTAAGGTTAAGAATAAATAATTTAGTCACATTGCATTAGAGCTGGATAAGAATGGCAGTGTTGTTACTTTCTAGGAGTATGACAATTCTGTAACAGCCTTCACTGTGATGTGCACTGGCAAATAAATAATTTGGCCACATTGCCTCTGAACTCTCTTGCTTCATTCAATGTGTACTCGCGTTTACATGCACACTAATAAACCGATCATTATCTGATTTCTGGAGTTACGTGATTATTCAAGTGGTCATGTAAACAGCATAATCCGATAGGCTTTATCAGATAAAAGCCATTATCTGATTATGAGAAATCAGATAAACACATCTAGCTTTTTCCCCAATAGTCAGATTATTCGGTGCATGTATACCCTTTAATCTGGTTTCTTTTGGGTTTTGCTATTTTATACTCCCACTCCACTACATTTTAGAGGGAAATATTGTACTTTCTACTCCACTACATTAATCTGACAGCTTTTGTTTCCTTTCTGATAAAGATTGTAGTATCTGAAGTTCTTCATGGTATGTGACATCTTGGGTCAAATGACCAGTTAGGGGCCCAGGGTCAAGAGGGTATTTATGGCCCAGGTCAAGGATTGGTGAAGTCCAACTAGGGTGTCTCTCTGTCATCTGTTTCACTTTGTCTCACATTTCACAAAAACAACAAACCTATATAAGCAGGGTAGTTGGAGCTGTTAGTCAGAGCAATTCATATTGGCTTCGAACCCTCTCTCAGGCAATCCTAGGTGCTTGATTTGATGCTGTACTTCTTGTAATAAACCTTTATGTATACAAGCAAGACAATGTCAGCGGAGTCTCCTTCATCACCTTCACATCATCGCTATTTAATAAACAACAAGATTTTACATAAAATAATATTTTTTTTTTTCTCAGTGTTTAAATTGTCATTTTCATTTTATCTTACTTATATGTTATGCACTTTGTGTGACAAGTTTATATACAGTACACTTGTATATTGCACTTTGCAGTACTTTTACTCCGAATCTACCCAAAGTATGTAAAATTGGCTCCACATTGATAAACTACACATTAGAATGCTCTCACATGTATTTGTTAATGGTAAAAACAAACAGTACTGTAAGAATATAAGCTGTCAGCATGATGACTGCTTTATTTTGCAAATATATGACTTGCGTACTTTTCGAGGTTTTTCAAGGATATGAGTACCTACTATAACAGAAAGTTTGAGTTTTATGTCATGTACTTGGGGAGAACTCCAACTGAAGGACTGAATCATGTAAACCAGGTTTTTCTGATTATCAAATTATTGAAGTGTATGTAAACGCGTCAAATCGGATTATTATCATTACCTGATTATTCCCAGTTATCTGATTATTGTGTGCATGTAAACGTGAGTGCCACAGTATCAGAGTCACTTAATATGCATTAAGTAATTAAGCAAGGGATAATGTATAATGAGCCGGTGAATACTGGGAAAATAACTCCCGACAGGGGAATAGAAACCCCGACGCGCAGCGTTAGTGGACTGAACCGAGGCATAAAACTCGCGTAAAATGTCATTAAGCATGAGTGCCGAGTGTGTATTCAAATCCGTGTTCTTTTGTTTTTGGCAGAGAAAGTCCGTATTCTTATTCTTCAGCGGCATCCCATTCCCCAAAATCCTTGTAGCTACTCTCCAAATAAGTTAAAAGAAATGTTAAAATCAGCCAGTTCTGTTTGTTTTTTCCCTCGGAAGTTGTTTGACAGCTGCAGTGTTGCTGTCCTGTAACACTGCTACTCGCAACGGTCGCAACGTTGCTACTCGCAACGGTCATTACACAGTTATATCAGACCGCTGAATGCCGCGACTGACCAATCAGAATACAGCATTTAATAGAGCCGTGTAATAATTATATATATTATATATAAATAATTATCAAATGTTCTGAGAAATGGAAACTTTGTAACAGCAAAGTTACATACAAACATAACACAAAACACCATTAAAAATGTACAATATACAAGATTTAATAGTGCAAAGAGACAGGTAGGAGCAATAAATTATAAAAAATATAGCTGCAAGCGGCAATACCGGAGTTCAAGCCAGCATGGAAGCTGAAAGCTGAGTAAGATCAAGACCTCTGACAGTTTAGAACATGTGTGTTAACAGGTTTTATGACAATCATACAGATGCCCATTTATTTATTCCCAAATCTCTACTGGGCCAAACTATTCTTAGGAAACTCTGTTGCCTCCTATTGGTCAACTGCTGAAACATTTTGGAGAAATGCTTTAATGGCTTAGTTAAAAACGTCCATCGAGTTTTAGACGTTTAAACAAACCTTCATTGACTTATCGCCAAATTTTGAGAAAGACCATTGCATTTGTTTGGAACTTGTGGTTTCCCCCTTTTGACACAATAATAATAATAATAATAACATAGTCTGCAAGTTTTGTAATATTTGGGCAATCAATTTCTGATTTCTAGTCTTATTTGTATTATCCCAAGCCCATTTTCTTGCATTTGTGGTGCCTCCTAGTGGTCAATTTGAATGAAACCTTCAGGATATGTTCCTGGTACTTCTTAAGACATCGGTTGCAAGTTTTGTGATTATTGGCCTAAAGGTTGTGGAGTCATTTGCTGAGCCACGCCCCCTTTAATGTTCATTAGATATCTACAGAAAGCAATGAGATATCAACAGTTAAATCGTTGGTGATGAAATTCTGAAAAAAAAAAAAAAATCTCACATCATTCTGCTAATTTCAGGTATATTGTCAAATATTTTTGTGACATTTGGTTCAAAATGAGATGAGATTAATTTGAGATGCAGCTCATCACTGTGTGTCAAGTTTTTCTAGTCATAGACCTGTAATAAACATTGTCTGGCTAGGTGACACTCAATATACACAACTCAGAATGAACTGGAGCCAGAGACTTATATACCATATAAATACCTTTTATTGACAATGATGAAATAAAAAAAACTTCAACCAGGTAACTGCAAGAATGTTCAGTAGAAGTCCTAAATGCCAAAATAGAGGAGGGGGTGGAGTAAATTATCCAGCTAATGCATAAAACAAATCCCTAATAATGAAAAGTGAACAACGTGGGGCTAGGTTGGGCTATCAAGGAGTAACTTTGGAGCATTACTTAGCCCGCTTCCTAAGAAGCTAGCATAATGTGGTTGGTTCCACTGAATTCCTTAGGACTTCCAGTTTTATATGATACTAGTATTATCAGTAGCTTTATAACTCAGCTATCTATACCCTCTGAAAATTAGACAAAAATAGCAGCACATAATTAAAACAATTAACGCATTATGTTTGGGCAATAATTGCATCACATTAATGCTAGCAGCCCTACTTTAGATGCTTTCATTGGTAATTTGCCATAGTAAAAAGTGCCGCTATTATCCTTAAAGTCATTCCCAGGCTGCAATGTAGGCACAGAGACACAGAGATATGGAATAGCAGACTGGACTTTTTAAAGAGGGGAGCCTAAAGAGACAATGTGCTGAAACAGAATTTTCTTTGAGGTTAAACATAGGTATTCCAGCAGGGACAGTATAAAGGAAATAAAGTGTTCTTTCTTTTTTCTTTTCTTTTTTTTTTACCTTTAATGCATCTAGACTATTCAAAATAGAAAACCCAAAATATAAACCGAAAATGAAAGGAAATAGGTCCTCTTTTAATCAATGCCTTTAAAAAAAATTAAGTAAGATCCTTAGTTGACTGTTGATTTTGCAGATGAAGATGCCTTGCATTGCTTACAGATAGCTGTAGGTTCATCTTGAATATTCAAAGAAATACCAGCAAACACCCCACCTAGTGTCTTCTTGCATTGAATGTTTACTTTTTGCTGGCTCACTTTTGGTCTGTAGCCTCTCCTATTTGCAGAAAACAGTGTTCCAGCCCAAAGTTATTTTAGTCTTATTGTAAAGCATTAATCATTCTGTCTCCACCAGCTTGCTTCTCTAGCGTACAAATAATTACTGCACACCTTGTAATTCATAACCATCATCACAACTCTCTGGTCCCTCTCAGGAACACACCATGTACTCACATACTGTGTCCCTGACCCTGCAGTACTCAGGGGTGGAAGTAACGAGTTACGATTACTGTTACTATTGTAACAAAGTCAAGTTTTGTGTGTGTACTCGTACCTTTTGGACTATCTTTAAAAATGTTATTTTAGTTTGTTGTGTTTTTTTTACATAAATGTCCAGTACGTAGGATTTAGGAGGACATATTGACAGTAATGGATATGATATTCATAACTATGCTTTCATTAGTTTATAATCACCTGAAACTAAAAATCAATGTGTTTTTTTTACCTTAGTATGAGCCATTTATATGTACATACGGAGTGGGTCCTCTTCCATAAAGTCCACCATGTAGGAGGCCTAACTGCAGTTAACTTCAACCCTTCTCATCAGAAGACGCTCCTGTTTAGGTGTTAACTTCCATGGACTGCCTGGACATTTCTGTGAGATGGTTGCAGTTCCATCTCTGTTAAATATTTGTATCACTTTTGCTACAGTATTCTGACTGATAAGTAAATATTTGCTGATCTTCTTGTAGCCTTTGCCTTTCCTGTGTAAATAAATTATTTTCTTTCTCAGGTCTTGACATTTCTCTTCCATGTGGTGCCATTGCTGACAACATGAAATTGGAAGGGGTTTTCCTTGTTAAAATACGCCTTTTTATAGTTAACTGTCTGCTGGACACCAGTAATTAGACTTAATTAAACTGTGGTTGAATTCTTGATAATTAGAATTTTGTAGTCTAAACTTTAGCTTTGCTCCGAAGACTTTCATTGGGGTGTACTAATTTTTTGTTAGGAACGTGACACCAATGACTGGGATTCAAATGCACACTCTAGAGACTCTAGTGAAGTTTAACAAAAATCTTTACTTGAAAAAAATCAAAAAAAAAAGCTCTCACAATGGAGGAGAAAAGGTACAAAATAAAAACTCTCACAAGGAGGAAAAAAACTACTCACAAAAAACGCTCTCTAGGAGGATCAAACAATTGTACTAAGGCTCACAAACAAAACAAAGAATTGAAACAAAAACTTGGTAACATGCATGGATGGCTTGGACGCTTGACAGTACTCTCCTGATCAACATGACAAGACAAACTGACACAAGACAAAGGGAGGCAAGGACTATTTATACATGAGGTAGGGGGAACACAGGTGAGACCAATCAGGGAGCAGGGAGACAATCACAGTGGCGGGAAAATCTCACAAAGGGAGGATATCAGGGTCTGAAACAAGAGGGAAAACGTGAGTACAAAATAAAACAGGAAATGCAAGACAAGACTAGACATGAGTGACTTTAACTTAACATAAAAGTGGTCATGACAAAGAAAGACTAAACATGACACTAAACTAAGGCGTGATATGATAAACATAAAACAAACATGAGTTAACAGATTTTACATGATGTGACAGTACCCCCACTCTAGGGACGGCTCCTGACGGCCCAGGAACGTGAGGATTGAGTCTGTAAAAGTCATCTATTAAGGTCTGATCCACCAAGAAACTGGACGGGATCCATGACCTTTCCTCAGGGCCGTAACCCTCCCAGTCAATGAGGAATTGCCTCCCTCGTCCTCTCTTACGAACTGCCAAAAGCTTTTTGACAGTGTACACAATCTGGGGGGGCTGTGGGGGCTTGGAAGTGGGCACCAAGGTGCTCTCGGTGAGTGGCTTGACTTTGCTGACATATGTGGGATGGACTTTCAGTGACCTGGGGAGACATAAGCAGACAGACACAGGATTAATAACCTTTGAGACTGGGAAAGGTCCAGCAAACCTGGGGGCTAGCTTACGTGACATGACATGAAGAGGCAAGTCCTTGGTGGCCAGCCAGAATTTCTGGCCAGGCCTGTAGCATGGGGCCGGACAACGTTGCCGATCAGCCACACTCTTCAACCGAGTGGAGCTTCGCAGCAGGGCCCTGCGAGCCGCAGCCCAGATGCAGTGGCAGCGACGAACCATGGCGTGAGCAGAGAGGACCATGACCTCACTTTCAGCCTCTGAGAACAGCAGAGGCTGATAACCATACACACACTGGAATGGTGTGAGTCCTGTAGCTGATGTGGGGAGCGTGTTGTGGGCATATTCCACCCATGTGAGGTGCTTGCTCCAAGAGGCCTGGTTTTGGGAGACCAAGCAGCGCAGGCAGGTCTCCAGCTCCTGGTTAAGCCTCTCTGTCTGACCGTTCGACTGAGGGTGGTAACCAGAAGAGAGGCTGACGGTGGCACCAAGGAGATGGCAGAACTCCTTCCAAAACCTGGAAATGAACTGAGGTCCACGATCTGACACTATGTCTCTTGGAAATCCATGAAGCCTGAAAACATGGTGCAGCATGACCTCTGCTGTTTCCTTGGCAGAGGGTAACTTGGGCAGTGCAATAAAATGTGCCATTTTTGAAAACCGGTCCACCACCATCAGCACAGTGGTGTTACCTTCTAAACAGGGGAGGCCGGTGACAAAGTCCATCGAGATATCCGACCAGGGGCGGCATGGAACAGGCAGAGGTTGCAGCAGACCCATCTGTGCTCTGGATGAGGTCTTGTTCCATAAACAGACCGGGCAGGCTGCCATGTACTCTTTGACCTCCTTCTCCAAGGCTGGCCACCAGAACCTTTGTTTGATGAAAAACACTATTCTTTTCACCCCTGGATGAAAGGTGAGCTTTGACGTATGAGCCCAGTGAATTACCTGGGAACGGAGGGACACAGGAACAAACAACCAGTTTCGTGGGCAACCACTAGGTGTCAGGCTCACACCATTAGCACGCTTCACCTCAGTTTCTATTTGCAATGCAACCCCTCCTATCACACGGTTAAGTGGTAGGATATGTTCAGGTTCTTTGGCAGCTTTGTTCCCAACATCATAGTTCTTCTCAGCAGGTGACAACTTACGTGAGAGGAAAGCACATGGGTGTAGTTTGTTGTCCTTGGCCGATTTCTGGGAAAGAATGGCTCCAATGCCATCATTCGAGGCGTCCACCTCCACCACAAACTGTCGATGCGGGTCAGGAATGGTAAGTATGGGAGCCGAGGTGAACATTTCTTTCAGCCACTGGAGTGATTGATCAGCCTGAGGATTCCACACAAACTGAACATTGGTAGAGGTGAGAGCATGCAAAGGGGACGCGATGGCACTGAAGTTTCTTATAAACCTTTGGTAAAAGTTGGCAAAACCTAAGAACTGTTGAACTTTTTTGCGGTTAGTAGGAGTGGGCCAATTGGCAACAGCACTGACCTTGCTTGGGTCCATCCGGACCTTGTTGGCGGAGATGATGAATCCTAGGAACGAGACAGTGTCCACATGAAATTCGCACTTTTCTGCCTTCACAAACAGTTGGTTCTCCAGAAGCCTCTGGAGAACTTGCCGGATGTGCTGGACATGAGTCTTTTCATAGGGGGAGAAAATCAGGATGTCGCCCAAGTAGACAAACACAAAGTGGTTGAGATATTCTCGGAGGACATTGTTAACCAGAGCTTGGAAGACAGCAGGAGCATTGGTTAAACCAAAAGGCATGACCAGATATTGCTAATGTCCGTTAGGCGTGTTCATGATGTGACATTTTTGCAACATGGGGCTCTAGTTTCGCAGACCGGGCGAGGCGGGGGCGCAGCGCACCTGCGCTTCGCCAACTGGGTGTGGCCAGGCGGATTTTGCTAAGCGGATTTTTACTAAACAAGTTGGTTCCATTCGGACATACTAAAAGGTTGGTGGGAAAACACTCCATCTGCTGG
>NC_065525.1:11224423-11258842 GCF_006386435.1 Epinephelus moara
CCACACCCATCTCAGCGCACCTCGGTCTGCCAAACTACCAAACTGAGCGCACCTCGGGTTGCGCTGCTTGAAACTAGCTCTGTGCGGGGTTCGCCACCCTGCGCCACCTGCGCTGCCCTGGGAAACTAGAGCCCCTAGGGTCTTGAATGAATTTTTTACTTTTTAGTATGTGCAAATTAATGTCCGGCCATCCTTTGTCCCTAATGCAGGGACAAAGGATGGCAGGCCTGGCTATTCCTAGTTGAGGTCGGGTGCAGGGGTTTCCCTGCACAGTCCATGTGGAAGATGCTCACAGCTCTGGGGATAGCAGGAAGACAGTCTATAGAAATGGAATTTACTGTTGCTGATTTTGATATAAGGGGTCTTTATGCAATTAATTTTTTAGCCTAAATATGCTCTTTCATTTAACAGTAGTATAATATACCATCACCCCCCTAACCCCACCCCCTTGTTAAAATGTAATGTATCATTTACTCAGAGTGCATTTTTACTCAAGTACAATCATTTCAGTAAAATTTCTTTCTAATATCTCTTCTTTTAGTTGTGTGCGATGCAATATCTAGTACTCTTTCCACCTCTGGTGCATGCTCCACCAATTCTGACCACACCACCAGATCAACAAGTTGTGGTTGTTTACCCACAATGCTCAGGGGAAAAGATGGGGGGAGCAGTGTGATCTCAAATTATATCAAATTTAATTTGTTTGCAAAAGTTTCCCAGCTGCTGTTGTCTGAATACAACTGTCTGCAAGCACATACACGATTACATACTGAATCCAAACATCCACTCTGGAATACAGACCGAGCCTTAGCTGCCTTCACTTATACAAAGAACGACATGTCTGAAGTGGTCACGTCTGCAAGGGCACTGGCTGCTGCTGCATGGGACAAGACTTCAAACCTCACTTGTTTCAATGGATACAATGCAAGTTATCAACCATGTAACAATACTCAAAGTATTTTTCTGAACAGGTCTCAACTTTATTGACTTGGCAGTTTATGAAAGATATGTGCAAGGTCTGCTGTTTTACATAGTATAACAGAGATAGATAATGGTTGAGATTTACATAAGCACTAATCAAATGTTGATATTATATTCACATCAACCCCTCACATTGGAGATGATCAGACTTTTTTTCTAAAGGTGCCAGTCATGCAGGTTTGGTATCATCAGTTTGCTTCTAACTTTTCACGGATTGCCTGGAGGTCAGTGCCATGAACAAGAATTTCATTATTCAAAAACACACCATTAACTGTCAAAAACAGCTTTTGTCTTCATTAACACACAGTATATTGATTGCAATTTTCTTGGCCAATTGTGATTTGGCAGATCTGATTTTCTTTCTTTCTAAGAACTATTAACCTTTCTATTTACAACTTTTACAGGCATTTCCTACGAAGTGCACTGACAACTTTGATGCTATGGTGAAGCTGTCCCGTGTTGTGTTTACTTTCCTTGCTTGGTAACCTGACTGTCAGAGCATAAAAGCTGAAAACTCTCCCTGCTGGTGCTCCAGCAATAGGGGCTAAGCAAACAGACCACAGGGGGAAGGGTCTCCATTTTCCACTCTGATGGCACATGGCTCCAAAACACATTTGTTCCTATGCAGCTATGATCTAGGACAAAAAATGTCACACATGATAAACACGAAAGATTTAGGGCTTTGCTGAAAAAATTCGGGGCCTAACCTCCACTGGCCCACCCCTGGTGACACCTATACCTAGGCTACATCTGACTGTTTGTTAACACCTAGCACACTGCTCCGGTGTTTTCAAATCTGTAAAATGGAGTCCTTCAAAAATGCTGCTAACCCTGTTTAATTTGAAAATTTCAGAATAGTGTTTTAGTCTGGACGGGCAGAGATCCTTAAAATATGATGACGCAGACACCCATGTTTGTTATGAATTACTGTTGAACTTGTTGCTGACCTCAATGCTAACAGCTGTTCTGCAGTTTAATTCTGATGTTTGTAATGCTACTAATGCCTGCATGTGCAGGAGAAAACTATTTTTCAAGCAATTTGCATCATGTCCAGCAATGTTACCTGCAATGTTACATGGAGTAGAAATTCTGCTTCCTGTTTACACTGACATGCACAAATCAATATCAATCAATTGATCATTTATTTGTCACATGGACTTAGTGAAATTTTATCCTATCGGCTCCTTTAACTTGTGCTCTGTAAATCAGTCCTCTTTTTCGTCTTCTCATATTGTTGGTTGCTGCTTTATAATTGTCCATGTTTCCAGATGGTATTGGTAATCCATGGTTTCTGGTTGTGGAATGATTTAAGTGTCAACACATCCTATTCATCAAGACAACTATATGGTTGCTCCTCCCAAACATGGGCAGTGCCACTCTATGGCTGCCTTTGAATGGTGTAAAACAGTAATCCACAGCAGGAACAGGACAGCACCTCACAATCTCACAGTCACACCAGTCATTATTTACTGTAAAACAAATGCCTCCTCTCCTTCTATTGCCATAGTGTTCTACTCTGTCTGATCGACATATAGGCAAAAAGCATCATGGTTGAATGTCAAGGATTTAGCCAGGTTTATGTGCATCAAAGGATGTTACAGTTCCTGATATCCCATTGGAAACTAATGCCACACGGAGGTCATCCAGTTAATTTCCTATACATTGTTTTTAGGCAAGTCCTGCATAGTATATCTTTGAAAATCATGATCATCAGTAATACAAGCATCAAACTGTTAGAAGTCCATGGGTCAGAGCCTTACCAGAGCCGTACTCCATCATTTAAGTCACAGACAGTTTATAGGAATCAGTATGGTTTTGGTTGGATTACCCTTTCAATTTTGTCCTGCCACTCTCAACACTCTCTGTCTGCATTTATCCTCTGTCTGTACTCATTTCACAACATCACACAGCTGGCAGTAAGTGAAATAAAAAGACTTTTACATCAAGAACTGGAAGTTTAAATAAAACTTGACATAAAATGTAGTTGATGTTTTGGTCCACTTACTGCACCAAATCAGACGCTGTTCTCCCTTTCTCCTTGAAGAAGCCACACAAATAAAATAGTCTACATATAAAAAGGCAGATAAAGATGCATGCATGCAATTGTGTGCTGAGGTTGTAAGTTCATTAGAGGGGCAGACTGATGTTTTTACACTGATGAGTTAGGTGTGTTATAAAATTCTAGATGCTATACGAGGTATTTTACAATTTCCCATTGTGGAGTTTCCTTTTGCATGTATCATTAGGATCATATAAATGTGATGGTTTATAATACTTCTCTGAGGAACTAAAGGACAAGACTCACCTTTTCTAATGAGGTGATGTCTGTCAGGTATTGCTCTCTGTTTTGGGTTTCGTGGTCCCCAGAGAATGAATCCGGGGATTTGGTACGTTCATAGTGCTGAAAGATGAATCCTGAAGATGGTGGTGATCCCCTGACTTTTCATTTACTGCTACTAAAAAGTCCAAGTTTTCACATATCCAATGAAATATCAATGAATGGATTGGCACATTTCCTACAGACATTCATGGTTTCCAGATAATGTATCCTAGTGACTTTGATTATCCCCTGACTTTTCCTCTAGTGCCACCATACGATTGACACTATTGTTTTAAGTAAAATGTCTTGACAAATGTTTATCTTTTCTGTTGGCTGAAGTGTGATGACTCTGGTGAGCCCTTTGTTTTTTATACAGTCATAGTTCAGGTCAAATTTTTAATTTGTCCAATACCTGTAGAAATATTGACATTCTCACCATCCTCTGCTGTATTTATGTTTTGTGCTAATTAAAAAATGTTAGCATGCCAGACACTAAACTGAATTTTAGCAATGTTATTATTATGATGATGTTAGCCTCAGAAAGCCACTGCCATGCTGTGGGCTCATAGGCCCTACTACATCAAGCACAAAGTGGTGGATAGTGCAGCACACCTGTCATTGCTAGTTTCAGACACTTGTCATTTTCACTGCCAGCGTTCACGTTGTGTAAGCAACAAATTTACTTAATATGTCTTAAAATTAGTTGTGGTGAGAGTGTAGTTGGGGCGTTGCTAATTTGAGGCAGCAGAAAGTGATTGTGCCATTGACAAGTCAAAAAGTCAAAATGCTGCAGTATTTTCCTGCTATTTAAAGAGCCCATTATTCAGATTGTAAGATGCATCTACATAGGCAGGTTCTCTCTCTGCTTGTTCCACACATAGGGACGTAAATATGAATTGCATGTGGGTGAAATAATATATCATTGATGAGGAAAATATTAATTACACTACAAAAAGTGAACATAGCAGAGCAGAGCAAAGCTGCAGACTGACTCACCATTAAGAGAGACACTGTAGACACTTAATCAGAAGGAGCAGCATTACTTCATTAATTATTTCCGAAGGTAATGTTTAGTTCTGTTTCTGTTTTTATAACTACAGTTTTTAGTTTTGCATTTAAAGGTCCAGTGTGAAGGATTTAGTTGCATCTAGCAGTGGGACTGCAGAAGTGAAACTTCTCACTTGTGCCAAGCATATAGTGGAACTACGGTGGCCAACTCACATAGGCAAATGGCCCTATCTTGAGCCAGTGTTTTATTTGTCTGTTCTTGGCTACTGTAGACTAACATACAAGAGTACTCCGTAGAAGAGGACCCCTCCATGTGTGGATACAAGTGGCCCCATTTATGGTAACAAAAACACAATAATTCTTACCATCAGGTGATTATAAACTAATGAAAACATAGTTATGAATATTATATACCATTTCTGACAGGCAATGCTCCTAGATCCTACACACTGGACTTTTAATATCCCACAATATTTGCTGCAGTGACGTTACTGCTCTTACTGCACTTCATCAGATTTATCAAATCTGCTATTTGAATAGCAGTGTGCAGGGAATAGGAGATGACTCGCTGATTTATTCATTTTATGTTACCCCCAAAACACACCTATGATTAATTAAGGGACTAAATACAACCCCTTTGGCCATTTAAGTTTGCGCCCAAATTATGCGCAGGTTAATTAGCAAATCTGACACACCCTAAATGGACTTGTTACATGCACTTTATATCATGCACTATAGTTTAAATAGGGCCCTTAAAGCTCTTTTTTTAGTTGATGTGGTAGAATCAAGGATATCAATTTCAGTATACTGCTTTCTCTGAAAACCACAGTCACAATGCTTGTGATAGCTAAGCCACTACACTAAAAAATGCAACAGGATACCATCTTTTCTTTGTATACCCACTTCTTCCTGAAAGGTAGGGGAGTCTCAAATTTGTTCAAACAGCTGCACACAGCTTTATGTTAATGTCACATTCTTGTTTTCTTTTTTTACATTGCTTGTGTGATGACATTGGACAATTAGAAATACAGCCAAAAGGATTCTTTTTCATGTTTTGCCTGCAGCATTGCAAACTGGACAAGTGCACCTGACAACTAATGCAGCTAGATTATGAAGACAATTTGCAAGTAGGAATTATGAAGAAAATGGTCCAAATGAGAGTCAGACAACAATAGTAAATAACTTAGTTATTATATTACATGTTTTGCAGTATTTGCCTGATGAATCCTAAAAATACTGTATGTTACAGTTCACATGGAACATTGGCACCTAGTAGTGCCATTGTTCCTATAGTGTGGCTGTTGGTTTTACATTCCCGTACTGAAACAATGAACTATTAAGTTAGACATTAGAGGATCAGCATGAACAAGAGATTTTCATGAATATGTGTGAAACTTTCATATCCAGATAATGTAGTTGTACAAATTATGTTTCAATACTTCTTTCAGTAGAATAGAGCTCACAGCCTTCATTTTTAGTTTAGCCACAGCATGCAGATTCACCACAGAGTGAGAGAGGCCCTGCTTCACATTTATCATTAGAAATGGAGGTAGCACACTTTACATACAGACAGTGGCGGAGGAAGTACTCACATCTTTTACTAAAGTAGAGGTATACTACAGTGCAGAAATACTCTGTTACAAGTAAAAGTCTTGCATTCAAATCAAGCAAAAGTAAAAAGTATTTGCATCAAAATATTCTTGTGCAGAATGGCCCATGTCAGAACAACATATATACTGCTGGATTATAATTACTGGTGAATTATTTGTTTATCACTTTAAAGAAATACTTCACCCACACCCGCAAAATGAACATTTGTATATTAATTACACACTGTGTGTTACATTCGTGAAGAAAGCTTTGTTTTCTTGCATGCCCTCATGGTGAACCAAGAATCCAAAAAAGCAAACATTCTTTATGAACTGGAGAACATGGGGCGCACAAAACTGTAACAAAACATCTGTTTACTCACACAACTCGTGCAGTATAATCCAAGTCTCATTTATCCACTCATATGCTCAGTACTTCCAAAACACATGCATTTTCACTAAAACATTATGATATCAAACACGTCTTTATAAACATCCCATCACTAGCATGCCTTAGCATGTAGTGTTAAGTATGATACTTTAGTTAACATGCATGTGTTTGGGAAGTACTGAGCTGTGTTGTGTGAGCAGTGCTGTGCACAGACATTTTGCAGGGCAGGTGCTCACGCGAAAAAGGGCATCTCTTCCACAATTTGTTTGTGCATATGCGAAGTGCTGGTGCCAGAGAAAAAAAGTTGATACAAGGCAGGATGGATCCATGCTTTCATGTTGTTTATGCTAAAATCTGACCCTACCATTTGACTGTCGCAGCAGCAGAAATCCAGACTCATCAGACCAGGTAACGTTTGTCCAATCATCTATTGTCCAATTTTGGTGAGCCTGTGTGACTTGCAGCTTCAGTTTCCTGTTCTTATTCTTATTCTATCATCATGAACCAGTCTGGCCATTCTCCTCTGACCTCTGGCATCAACAAGACATCTTCGCCCAGAGAACTGCTGCTCACTGGATATTTTCTCTTTTCTGGACCATTCTCTGTAAACCTTAGAGATGGTTGTGAGTGAAAATCCCAGTAAATCAGCAGTTCCTGAAAGTCACTTAAATCACATTTTTTTCCCATTCTGATGCTCGGTTTGAACTTCAGCAGGTCGTCTTGATCATGTCTACATGTCTAAATGCACTGAGTGGCTGCCACATGATTGGCTGATTAGCTATTTGCATCCACAAGAAGTAGAACAGGTGTACCTAATAAAGTGGCTATTGAATGTATATTTGGTATTATTAATCTGAATCTTTGTAATCTTTGTAAATGTAGTGGAGTAAAAAGTACAATATTACCCCTGAAATATACTCAACTAAAAGTATGAATTATCAGAAAATGGAAATACTCATGTAAAGTACCTCAAAATAGTACTTGAGTAAATGTACTTAATGACATTCCACCACGGCATGCAGACCACCTATTGTGTGCATACTGTGTATGTATGTGACGGGGTGGAAGGAGTTGGCATAAGGATGACAGAGTTGCGTTCATGTGTGTTTGTGCTTGAATGGGTGTGAGTAGGTGGTGTGTGTAAGTAGGCTCTGTGTGTCTGTGTGTGTGTGTGTGTGTGTGTGTGTCCTCTAAACACCAATGAAAAGAGTTTGTCCTTCATGCGAGGCAGACAGGGACAAAATTGAATCTTTCCCTTTTGTTCCCACTGAATGTTTGAATAGAGTAATACGCTTCGCTCTTTCTTTCTCTCTCCTCAACAGTACACCAAACAAAGGAGTGCTTTCAGCCTTTAATTGAAATGCTGGGTTGTGTAAAAAGGTGACACACACAGACACCCACACATAGACACGTACACCTACACAAATGTATTCCAACATACAAAAAGCATGACATTCAATCCACACACGTTCGACACAATGAATTCAGTCTTGCACACCAAAATGTACCTTGCAGGCACGACACACACATACAAAACACAAATTTTTGTACATCTGTCCTTGTGAGGAACCTCCACTGACTGCTTTCATTTCTGGGAGCCTCATTCCGCCCTCTCTTTGACCTGTTAAAATCAGTTTTGAATTGTTATATTTCCCTTACATACATTTTAACGCTTTTCATATCAGATCTGCCCCCTGATCCAGATAATTTTCTCTTACTCCTTCCTCTCCTCTGAGTTTTCTTCCCTTCCTTTTTTCCCCGCTGCATCCTCATCCCTCTGATACCTCCCTTCCTCTTTCCTCATTATCCACTTCTGCCACAGCGGACATCGAACAGCGACAGAATAAAAACGGAGTGAGGACACACTCGGTGACCCTCCCCTCCCTGCCATACGTCTCTACCTCCTCCTTCTTCCGTCTTCTCTTCCTCCTTCTGCTTCTGTTTTTTAAGGATATTTAAAGGGATCGCTTACGGTGCCCCTTTGGTTTCAATGTGGCATTCTACTGATGCTAACAAGCCATTTTTCGGGAAAGTGAAACTTTTCCCCGCACAATATGACAAGTGTCTGGTGAAGAAAAATAACCAGGCAAAATTCAAAATGCCAAGGTGTAGCTTTAAGACGACAAGGCTAAATTGGCTATTATTTTTCCTTCCTGTCTGTGCTGTCCTGTCCCGTCTGTCCCTCTCTACCCCTTCCCCTACTCCCGGTCATTCTCTTTATTAATGAATGCAGGCAGCCACGCATACAGTATCTCTATATGCACAGGTGTGTGTGTGTGTGTGTGTGTGTGTGTACACACATAATAATCCGTGAGGGTTTAGAGGCAGTCTTAAGTATACTAGTGCAGGTAAAAACTGATGATGGTTTTAAAATGATTAAAAGTGGAGTTAGAACCTGCATACAGAAATGGGTCAATCTATGTTTCCTCATGTGTTTATCACACAGTATCTTTGAACAATGCAGAATGCATGTATTGTATGCAGTGCATTACTGGTGGAACTATCAGTGGACAGGGCAACATATTTGTTGGTGACAGGTCCAGATTTGGGGATTGGGTTATTTGCGTAGGCTGACACTTTGTACCTGTTTGTTTTGGGGTTTTTTTCCTTTTTGTGCCTAATTCTCTCTTTGTGTCTTTCTCTGTTGCTGTATTTCAGCAACAGAGAAAGACACAAATTTCTATTTAAATTCTATTCTATTTAAAAATAGAATAAAAATGTAAGATTTTTTTTTTCTTCCTTACATTTTTATTCTATTTGTATTTGATATCTTTGTCCTATTTTATCCAGGTTAGGATAAATCTCTGACATAACTGACATAAGAGAGATATTTACCAAAACTGCCACAAATCAGTGTCAGGGGCGCAACCTGTACGGTCACCACAATGCTTCTTTTTAGGAAGGTATGTACTGAGACTGTTTTGACAAGTGTTGTGGATGTTTTCTGCTGAACATAGTCAGGCTGTTCTCAAACTGTACATTTTCCTACAAAAAGTAATGCACCCAAATTTGAATTTATCCAAATATTCTGAAAGGTTGCAATCATGTGACCAATGCGCTGTTGAGAGTATACAAGGAAGTAGTCCCTAGCGAACTTGTAAGGAGGCAGGCTGTGGTGGTGAATGAGTCACAGAAAGGCAGACATCCCCCCAGGACTCTCCCCTGGAAACATATTTTCAGAACTGTGTGAAATTTAAGTCATTTTAAGGTACATTCTCACCATGTTTTTTTTCCAAACCTTACCACAATAACTTAACTTGCCTAAAATTTTACCTCCATAACTTTATGTTATTTACATAACTGTACGTTAAAAACATAACATCAAACTGTTGCAAGTCCGTTTTTTGTAGGATATCATGCAAATTGTGACATTGTAGACATTAGCAACATTTTTCTTTGCTGTCTTCAGTGTTTAAATTTTCTGGACCAGTAAGATTTGTGTCACCATATTTTTCCATCCACTTGTTTTTTTTGTGTGCAGATTTTCCATTTGCACTTACAAAAAGCCCTGAGTGAAGGTTTTTAGGAAGTTGGAGCACATGCAAAAAGATTTTAAATTTGCCTGAGGTGGAAAAGTTGGTCTATCCATAAAAGAAAATTGACAAGTGACAGATTTAGTGAATAAATCATAATGTACATGAAGCATGTGACTAAAACATCCACTGAAGACATTAAGAATAGTGTCAGACAAAATGATTAGATCTATGTGGAGCAGTACGGGGACTGTAACCGTCCTAAAATGAATACATGAAACAAACAATACTATGTCTGCATCACATTTTCCATGTTCTTTGTGTGTTTGACTGGCGTTTTTTTTAAATATGTCATCTTGTTGCACCCTCTTTTTCTGCAATAGTTATATGGCACCTGACTGGAGAATTTTTGTGTTATCAACTGTTTACTTTGATGCAGAGGTGTGGACTCGAGTCACACGACTTGGACTTGAGTCGGACTTGTGTCACAAATCTGATGACGTTAGACCTCCAATTCCACTTAGACTTTAACACCAATGGCTTGTGACTTTACTTGGACTTGAGTCTTTGACTTGAAAATACTTGATACCTTCCCCTAAGCCAGACAATTAGAAAGAGTGCTATTTAAAAAGTGTGCCATGAATAAATTCAGCTCCCTTCATTTCCTGAATCAACTACCCTTAATGCTATTCTTTCCCAGCAAGTCAGCGCTTAATTCTCCAGATCCACTTTGTTTGAACCAATCCAGCAGCATCTGGTCAAGTTGCAGGAGAGGACCATGAAGAACTACTGAGTGCTAGTTTGGAAAAAAAATAAAATAACCAAAGTTAATTGTGTTTGTGAAGAAAAACGGTGCAGTGGTTAAGAAAAAACAATTTGCAGAATGCAAAACATACAGGTCAGGTATAACAGTGATGCAACAACTCTCAACTTCAATCGATAGTTTAAGGTGCACAAAGAAAAATACGTCGAGGCTAATATCAATATAGTCAGTGAGCGAATGCTTAGCTAATGTTAGCTTCACATCTAAAAATCTTTTTTGACAAAGTTGTTCGAACAAAGAAATGCAAATTTAAAAAAAAGCATCCATGATTTTTCTAAATGTAATATATTCCTACTCTGTTTAAAATTACTGTACATTTGGCAAAGAGTGCATCATGTCCTGTTTGGGACTTGAGAATTAAAAGTTGAGGACTTGGCACTTGAGTGAAAAGACTTGAGACTTGCTTGTGAATTGAAAAACAATGACTCTGTCCCACCTCTACCTTGATGTGCCCACTTTCTAATATTCAGTCAATGAAAACACAAATAAATTTGCTCTGTTACAGATGTTCTGAAAATTTGATTTAAATTACTGAATTACTTAATTTGGATGGACACTATTTTTCTCTCACTCACTTTTTTGACCAGGTAAGACTCTCCATCCACTTACAATGTTTTGCACCTCCTAACAGGAATGTCTTAACCTCTGAAAATAGACCTCCCATGAGTAGTTGCTCGGGGCTATTGTTTTTTTTGTGATCCTTTTTGAAATTGATCTAATGCCGATCTAGCTAGAGCATTCATTCTTTTTGCAACAGAAAGCTAAAACTTTCGCCATCACGTTGTCCACGTGCAATGACTTCATTATGTTATGTTACAAGCGGTCAAAAAGACAGTGAAAACATGCAGTGATGCTGCAGTATCGTCCCGACTCGGCCGCAGGAAATAATTGTTGACATGATATTGATTAAAATAGATCTAAAATAAAAACTAGACAACACGACTTATGTCTTACTATCATGTTGTCCACTTGCAATGACGTCATTACGTTCTGCTACAAGCAGTCCAAAAGATGGTAAAAAAAAAACGTGGTGGCACCAAGGGATTAGAGAAGCAGGTCAATAGGAATGTCTGTTGTAATTTTTTTGACACAGTTTTAATACTTTTA
This sequence comes from Epinephelus moara, assembly GCF_006386435.1. Classification (NCBI taxonomy): domain Eukaryota; kingdom Metazoa; phylum Chordata; class Actinopteri; order Perciformes; family Serranidae; genus Epinephelus; species Epinephelus moara. The sequence goes on from NC_065525.1 coordinate 11,236,116, forward strand.
TCAATTATTGTGGTTTGTTGAGTTGCATGATCTTTTAGTTTTTAGGTTGTACAGATTATAGGGATATGAAATACCAAAAAAGACCAGTTTAAGCACTGGGGAAATATTTCTACTGCAGATCAAAAAATCACACATAAAAATGAGCATACCTCAAAAAAAACAAAAAAAAAGTTTAAACTACTTATAGAGTGTTAAGAAATATTTCCATCATGTTGCTACATTTAGAAATCTTTTGGATCAATATTTTTTGTGTGTTAATTTTTTTTCAAATTCAATGAAAAACATCTATTTTTTTTTAATTTATGACTTAATTTCAATACCTTTATCAACTATTATGGTTTAGTGACTTACATTACCTTTTAGCTTAGGTTGTACAGATTTTAGGGATATGAAACATTTGAAAAAACCCAGAAATTACATCACAATGAACATAAATACTAACATGTGCACTGGTGGACCATTTCAATGGAGTTTAAAGGGTTAAATTATTATTGCAAAAGTCCAAACCCACATGCTATTTTTCCGACATTGTACAAGCATAAAACCTCTTTGCAGTAGTTTGGTAAATCAGGAAAAAAAGCAATTTGACTGTTCAATGCTGTAAAAAGTATATATTTGTAAGATGTTGGGCCACCTTTAGCCTCTAGAACAGCTTCAGTGCCCCTCGTCATTGATTCTCCAAGTCTCTCTCTGAAGTCTCCTAAAGGGATGACCACCAGTCTTTCAAGAGATATTCCCTCATTTGGTGTTTGATGATGGTGGTGGAGAGTGCTGTCTATCATGTTGCTCCAAAATCTCCCACTGGTGTTTAATTAGGTTGTAAACTGTGAAGGCCACAGCAAATTATTTTCGTATTGTGACCAGTCATGTCCTGCATGGAAGAATCTCCATTCACCATATTTCATCAGGTTTTTTTGATTACGTAATCTGTCACCCATCTGTAAATTGGCTATTTGTAAATATACAGTATGTATGTGTGTGTCAAGAGAACATATCTGTATTCTGACCTCTGCACCTTTAAGTCTTGACAATTTGATATTTGGCCTCAGCAGTGTTGCGTCAGTTTCATAAGTCACAAAGAGCAAACAGAAGGATGACAGCTAGCCCACAGAGAGGCAGGGAGAATCCGTCAGAGGAGAGGAGAGGAGAGGAGAGGAGAGGAGAGGAGAGGAGAGGAGAGGAGAGGAGAGGAGAGGAGACATTTTCACAGTGAGCAGATGGTGTAAGATGGATCTATATTTAATCATACCAGTCCAAACCATTTTAATAAAACCAGTCTCAAAGAAAAACATTTTATTTCAACAAAACATTTTTATTAAACAAGAGTACTCTGCATGCTTTCAATTGTCTTGTATCTTGTATCCTGTGTCATAGTAGTTATTTTCTCAGCTTCGGTGATGAGTCAGACAAAAAGAAAGGTAATGCAGCAGTCACTGATAAAGCTCAGTGTGCTGCAACCAGTTGGTCTGTCTCTCATCTGACTGTCAAATTGCTTTATAATCAGATTGCTGGTTATGACTCTATCTCCATGTCTGTCTACATGTATAGTAACTGAGTATTAGGTGAATTTCCTGGGAGGAGAAGAGGCTCAGCTTCGTTCCAACATCACAAATCATTCTTAATTATTATCCCGCGGATCCACAACAAAGAGAAAATATTGTAATGAGGCGCTTCGCTACTTTCCTCTGCACACTGCAACGGAGGTGAACACTCATTTTTCAGCCCCGCATTTGCATAAATTCTCTTCTTTTTTAAGTTGGCACTGCCAAAAGTGATAAAGTACATGCAGCACCAGGGAGGAGAATCAGGGAGAGGGAAGGGGGGGGGTGAGGAAAGCGGGGGGCGGTAGGGTTATAGGTAGCAGAAGGGAAAAGTAAAGTAAGTTTAGAATAATAGACAATGCTGAAGATCTGCATAGAGTGTCTGCAAAGGGACAAAAATAGGTGGAAAAGAAAAGTGGCTGGACCATGAGGAGAAGCGGTGACACACAAGCAGTGAGACGAACAGAGCCAAAAAAGAAGTGATGGAGAAAGAACATCAGGTCTGATTTTACCGATATAATGAAGAGAGAGAAGAGAGTCGAAGGGAGAGGCAGAGATAATGTGAGTGGGACGGATAACAAACAGAGAAAGCTGCAGGCAGGAGGCTATAATGGACTTTTGAGTGGAGAGAACGAGAGATAGATTTACGAGGAGAGAGGGATGAGTGCGGGGAAATACAGAGATAGCGTGATAGAGTGGTAAGTGGAAGGGGTAAATTGTGGCCCTGCCTGTGTTCTGTTTTTACAAAGCCTGTCATAAAAACGGTGTTTAAATTTAATAGGCGGCTGCAGTAGGACACACACACGCGCGCGCGCACGCACACACACACACACACACACACACACACACACAAGCTGAAATACTCAGACATATTTTGTCTCACTATGGCTCATCTCACATCCCAGCTACATCAGCTGATCTCAAGCAGCCCAGTCAACTGATGGAGCAGCTGATTGATGGAAGGGAGTCAATTGATAGATCATGACTCCTTTCTATGCAACCAAAAGGTGAATCTCATACAGGGCACCGTATTTAAACTGGTCTGGCCTTCCTACTGTCACTGCTTCCTCTGCAAACCACTTTGCAACCCACCTCCAACCCAGCTCCTCCTTTTCATGCTATGTCTAGCATATAAATATAATTTCTGTTTGTCATTGATGCTGCTCCTTTCTGTTCCTGAGGGGTCTTTGCTGCTGCTTTCCCTGCCTCAGACTCTCCATGTAGGCACATTGAAGGGCAGATAGGTTTGCTCTCTCTGCCTCAGGCTTTCCTCATTTGCACGTGGAAGGGCGGAGAGGTATGCTCTCTCTGCATTAAAGGGAAATTTCGGTTTATTTCAACCTGTCTCCTATCGTCCTAAATTTGTTTCAAGTGACTAGTGACATAAAAATAATAGTTAGCATGTTAGCTGTTAGCCTAGATACAGCCGGGGCGCATAGTAGCGCCAGACCTATTAAAACGTAAGTGAAAGGGCATACTTCAAGTGCAAAGTTAGTCCACTAAACAAGCTTTTTTCCCACAAAGACCGCCTCATATTGTTAGCATAAATGTCAGAGAACATATAGAAAATTACATGTAAACGTGTTGTCTTACCTTACCGGTGTGCTGCCATGTTTGTTTACCATTTAGCTCTGCTTTCCAAAGCGCAGCCGAAATCTCAGAGCTAAATGGTAAACAAACATGGCAGCACACCGGTAAGGTAAGACAACACGTTTACATGTCGTTTGCTATATGTTCTGTGACATTTAGCTATCCTAACGATATGAGGCAGTCTTTGTGGAAAAAAAGCTTGTTTAGTGGACTAACTTTGCACTTGAAGTATGCCCTTTCACTTACGTTTTAACAGGTCTGACGCTACTATGCGCCCCAGCTGTATCTAGGCTAATGGCTAACATGCTAACTATTATTTTTATGTCACTAGTCACTTGAAACAAACTTAGGACGATAGGAGACAGGTTGAAATAAACCGAAATTTCCTTTTAAGGCTTTTCACATAAGCAGGTGAAAGAGTGGAGAGGTGTGCTCTTTCCACCTTAGGCTTTCCAAGTAGAGGCATGGAGGAGGCTTTCTGCATAGGTTCGAGGAAAGGCATGGAGGCCCCAGAACAGAGCCATACCACCACATAAAATACTGCAAACAGAAATAGAGTTTTCTATGGCTTAAGTGTTCTTGACTGAACTAGCTAATAACTGTGAAATTAAAATAAAATAAATGAATGGTAGATTGAATACACGGGAAGGTTAGGATAAGGAGGTGATTGGGTGGTTGCCAGGCAAGCGTGCAGCAAGCGTTTTTAATAGTGGGATTCAATTCAATTTTTAAAAAAAAGGCAGTGCAGTGCACCTTTAAAACACAGAAATACTGAATAACCAACGCCCTAGAGCGTCTTTTAGTACAACCAAATTCTTAACAAGACTTCATTAGGTGACAAAAACATTACAATTAATTGTCATTAGCTGAAAACTCAGGAAAAAAAATAGCAACAGCTACAGCTATGCAACTCTGAGAATCCGGGGTTACGCTATTGTTACGGTACCTATCACTCTTGCCATGGTCGCGACTTGTCAATGGATGTCATTCAAAGTGGCCACACCATTTATTATGCATAATTTTAAGCCTTAGTAGAATTTAAATGGGTGGGTATATAAAATCTCACCCCTCGTACATGAACCAATGAACCATACATGTATAAAGAGAACCCAATGTATAATGGAGGCAGGCCCTCATTCATCCCTATGAAAGTTGCTCAGTGCAGCATGAAACCAAAAAAGCTTAACTTAGCTATCTTTGGCTAACTAAATGGGTAACTTACAGTTTGGCTAACTTGAATGGGGAGAAAATGAATTACTCATGCAGCTCTTCCAGACTTTCAAAATGTCTTGGGAAACGAGATATTTTGAAACAAGTAATTTCGCTGGAGACGCTAAAAAAATTATCTATTGATTAATAGGTGTCTCACAGATGTCTCTTTTAAAAACTGTAAGTTGATTGGAAAATGTTTTTCTGGGCCCAATGGCATTGCATGATGGACCCAGAAGTTACAATTCCACGTTATGCCACTACAAAAATTGGCTTCAATACTGGGTGCTGTTTTTGGGGTTTCATCATGAAAAAGAAAATTATCTACAGAGACCAGAACCATTTTTGTACCAGGCTGTAAACATGTTTATTTCTGCTGAAAAGTTGGACATTTTAACATGGGGGTAGTCTCGCTCACCAGACCTTTCTCAAGAAAAGAAAGGTCTGTCTGGGCCGACTCTCACTTTAAGATTGGAGAAACAAATGCCCCAGCTGCTTGTACTTCTTTCAACCAATCACAATCATTCTGGGCGGTGCCACAGCAACGGTGCGCTTGCAAAAATATTGCCGGGGGGAAACAGGTTTTGGTGTAACATGCCCACAAAAATATCGCCTACAGGACACGAACCATGGCAGAAAAATGGTTACATCCCCGCAAGATCAAACACCGCAAAAGTTAGTAAAGGACGTGTTGAAAATGGTTGAAAACTGCTACACAACCGGAGGTGGTAGGGCGGGACTTTAGCGGGTGGCTCGTTCAGCCCAATGAGAGGCTGATCTATGCAGCGGACTTCCGCCCACTCAGACTAACATGGGGGTATGTGGGGATCACTATTTGGAGCCAGCCTCAAGTGGCCATTCAAAGAACTGCAGTTTTTAGCAGTTCTGTGTTGGCTTCATTTTCCAGCCCCGGAGGGTGCCGCTTTATTGTGACATGAGAGGATATCGCCATACTGACAGTTAATCCTGAGTAAAGTCTGGGCATGGGGTAGAAAATAGCTCCAATCAGTGCTAAAGACAGAAACTACTTCTTGATAAAATAAAGTGTCCAATATAAACTAACATTAAACCAATGTTTCCAAAAAAAAAGACAAGCCCAGTGTTTTATGTAATGAATGCTTTGTAGGGTAAATACAGAAACAAGCAGACTGGTGAAATCTGACATTAAATGAAAGAAGACGTAGTGTTTTGATGAAAGGGGAAAAAAATTAAAAATAAGTAAGACACACACTCATGTTTAGCTACACTTCAGCCCGCTATCACCATCAACACTGACCAGAAACAAACAAACAACAAAATGGACAACAACGGAAAACAAAGAAGAACCCATCTTTGATATGTAAATAAAAAACACTATAAATAAACATCCACATTTTACAAATCAGTGTCTGCAGCTTTTGTGCACTTTAGTGAAATCTTGGAAGTTCTCAGCATGAAGGGCAGGCTGCTTCTGCAGGTTAAACAACACTTCATACAGACTGACACACACACACACACACACACACGGGTATAAAAAACACTCACACAAACACCCTCGCCACACACAATGCGGCAGCAAATCTCATGAGTTATCTGTTACCCACAAATGCATGCTCAAAGGCAGAAAACATACCCGTCCCATCCATTCTCATAAACATTCACATGTAGCGCGCACACACACAGATATAGAGGCACACGGACTGAGAGCTTGGCCTTGTCTGGTGCAGTCATGGCTGGCTGTGGACTAACAGAGATATATGAGAGAAGCGAGCTGTGTGGAGAACAACATTTATCTACAACCCCCTCCCTTTAGTATGCAAGGACACCTACCAACAGAACCATTTGGCGTAGCTCTCTTTTTATCAATGTCTTCTTCACTGTCAGCTCTATCCAGTGTGTATTACTGTTAGGAAAGCAGACAATTAGAGCATATTGACACTTTGGCATTTCTTTCAATGAGTTTGTGCATTAATATGTAGACAGTAGATAGTAGGCTATGTGTTCTCTTGCTCCTACACTGTCCACCACTCACTGACTATTAGTGGTCATTGTATGAGTAATTACTGTGTGTGTAGAAACATTTTCAGGTTCTCCACAGACAACAGCTGCTTGGCAATCACTCACTTAGCACTGCAGACAATAAGGGGAGCTGCCCTTGCAGTGGGAGGTGGAGGAAGCAAACCATTTGAGAGCGTGAGCAAGAATGAAACAAAGCTTAACTGGCTGGTTTCACCACCACATGTTTTATTTATGCATGAATTAAGCGGTGTCTTGGCTCTTATTCGGGTTGGTTGGATCTGTTTTTAAGTATTACATCTTTAAAACAACACTAAGTGTCTGCAGCCATACTAGCAGCTCTGTAAGGCTGTACTAATGCATACAGAAGCAGTACTTTAAGCTAAATGCTAACGTAAGTAAGCATGCTAACAGGCTCATAATGATAGTGTTAAATGTATACTATGCAGGAATAGTCAGTAACTTTTCAAAAGTAAGAGCACAGGGCCAACCCCCTATTTACTCTTGTTTTGGAGCAAGCTTTGTCTGCTTGCTGTTTTGCCTTGCTGTATTTACGATTTATTTTTTTTCAGCGCTGTGTCTACAATTTTTGTAGATGACCTGACCTGACCTGGAACCAGGAACATCTAGACCACAGCAAACTAAGAATAAAATACAGACAGAGGACAGAGTGGCAGATACAGCCACACACTTCTAGTGGGTCATAAGTGACGTTTGTGAGGGATGATGTTGTATGAGTCTAAACATTGTTATGTTATACCTTTAACTTGCTAAATTTTAACAGGTGGAGCGGGTTCTCTGGCTTCCTCCAACTTATACTGAACTGGAATTACAGTTTTGTGGCCATATGCCTCTACGAACCACTCACTTTGCACTTACAGTTTACATCTATGTCTGTGAAAACATGGATGCTTCACACACGCAGAAGATCTATACAATCAGCACAGTTTCAAGGTGGGCAACCAAGATTAGTGGCACCAATGCAGTATCTGACAAAATGTCTCCCCTCCTGTACCTAGAATATGATGTTGAATAATGGTCAGAAAATTGTTTTTGCACAACCTTATGATGTCACAGTGAAGTTAACCTTTGACCTTTTGGATGTAATATATCATCACTTCATTATTTTAATATAGTGGATATTTGTGTGAAATTTGTGAAAATTAGTGTATGAATTCTTGAGTTGTGGACAAAAACATATTTTGTGAGGTCACAGTGACCTTTGATCTTCCACCACCAAATTCTCATCAGTTCATTTTTGAGCCAGAATAGACATATGTGCCAAATGTGAAAAAAATGCCTCAAGCTGTTCTTACGATATCAGGTTCACGAGAATGAAAGAGACGAGGGCACAGTGACCTTGACCTTTGACCTATGATCACCAAATTCAAATCAGTTCATCTTTGAGTCCAAGTAGACAGTTGTGTCAAATAAAATAAAATGAAAAAAAAAAGAAATCCATCATTGTTGAGATATCGTGTTCACAATAATGGGATGGACAACCCTGAAAACATAATGCCTCCAGTCACAGCTATCGCTGGGGTGGAGGCATGATGACAACACAAAATATAAATATCATGCTAGGATAGTGCCACAAGTGCTATGCCATTCCATTGGATTGGGTGTTTAGGGGACTTAAACAGGACGGTGTTACATAATCCTATGATAAACACTATGTTGGGCCCACATAGAACAGTTTCATTACTATAGCCCTAGTTCTATGTGCCCTTCTTTCAAAATCTTACTTAATGAGATCCTGGTGATGCCAAACAGTACAAAATGTTGACTGGTTGCATTTCACTATTTAAGACTGAGGTGCTTCTGTAAGCTGAAGTGAAACAGAGACTTGTGAAAGATCACATCTCTCAGAACCCACGATTTACCCAGCGTGATGTTGGCCCTGCTTTCATACCGTTATACAACATTGTGTTTGTGTGTGTGTGCACGTGTCTGTGTGTGTGTGTGTGTAGGCATGCATTTGAGGGTTTAACAAAAACACTTCAACTCCCTCATTCAAGTTCCCTACTGTTCCACTGTCACTCACACACACACACACACACACACACACACAGCGGTGGGCTCTCAGTGTGTGAGTGACCCAGACATTTGGCATCTTTCGCATCGGGGTGCAATCTCTTTCTTTCCTCTCATTCTCCTCATCAAACGGAGAGAAGAGAAGGATGGAGGAAGGAAAGAAAAGGGGAGGCAGAAGGTCAGTGGAAGAGAGAGATGGATAGGGCGTAATGATGATCCAAAAAAACAAAATAACAAAGACAGAGGACAAGCAGTGAGGGTGGTGGAAGAGCAATGGAGAAAGATGGGAAAGAAGAATGAAGGTCTGGCAGGGAGTAATACAATGATACATTGAAGCAGGTGAAGAGAGAGTTGAGGAAAGACAGATAAAGGAGAACTCGGGACATCTGAGACAGAAAGAGAGAGAGAATTTCTCTCCATCAGAAGTGAAAAAACCTAAGTATTCTATTCATGAGCTAATTTGTGTTATGGTTTTGGAATCCAAACTGGGACTCCATGATCATGCCATCTGCCATGTGTCCAGTATATTTTTAGTAAATTCTGTCAAAAATAAATCAGTAAATAAATACATACTACAGTATTAAGATAGCAATGCTGTTACATTTTTAAGATGCTTTTGGTATAATAATCCAATATTTTACTAAAGGAACAATCCAACATTTTTGAAAATGTGCTTGTGTCAAAGCAAATTAGGTGAATAATGTGCACACCCAAAACATCCTTTGCTGATTTTGTCCTATCTGTACTAAGGATATGAGCAGCATACAAAGGAAAAAGAGAGGTACAGTCAGTGGCAGCCCTAGCACATCTGGTGCCCTTGAAGAGTGAAAACATCAACAATTCTTTCTTTCAAACAGCTGTATTCATTCAAGTTTCTCACCAAAAGCTACATTTTACAAGATTACACTGAACACCTTATTAGAACATTATAATTTACCTTTGTCTAATACTCATTTTTACTCAATAGAGATTCAAAGTTTCACAATGTAAATCAATGCAACTTCTGTGAGCTGTTGGTTGCAGCCACCAGCTGCCTAGAGCTAATGCTAACTAGCTCCCCTTCTGCCAATTTCATGTTCTTCCTCTCCACATACACTCCATTCAGTAGTGTAGTGGTAGTTGAGTGGGCACCAGAGAGCTTTTTTTTTTTGACATGATAACGATACAGCGTGTTTCGGGGTTCACGTGACTTTGGATAACTTGCCCAATGAGCTAGGGAGGGGGGCCCAGGGGTGGAAGGAACCCACAAAAAAAGGCTTCTAATATTTAGTAGACTTTGCTATGTAGTTATGTTGTTGTGACCTTATGTAATATTAGTAGTAAATATTAGTTGTAATAGTATTAGGAAAAATATGTAAAAGATAAACATTTTGATCTTTTTTTCTTCCCTCATTTGTGGCACCCCCTATGGATGCCCTTAGCATTCACCTATACGGCCTTTGTCGCAGGCCTGCATTGGATAGTATTATCTCAAACTTTGGGGAGCCTGGAGCATTCAGTGTGCCGTCAACATCTGAACATTTTGGGAAATACGCTTATTTGTTTTCTTGCCAAGAGTTAAATGAGAAGATTGAAACCACTCTGTAAATATAGCTACAGCCAGCACCTGGTTAGCTTAGCATACACGAATAAACTGTTAAACTAATTAGTGACCTTACTGGTAGATTTATTTTGTTGTCCTCAAACAGAGCCAGACAAGCCCTTTCTACCCATTTCCAGTCTTTATGCTAAGATAAGCTCCTGGCTGCACTCCCTATTTAGATGACAGTTAGGAGAGTCTTTTTTTGTTGTTGTATTTTTTTGTCCAATTTGGCAAGAAAGCACTTAAATGTATATCCTGTGAAGACTCTGATATCAATTTCATCCTTCTCTTTCAGGAAAGTGATATGGTTAGCCTATTAGCACAAGGACTGAAAGCAGATGTAAATCTTTAGCCCAACTCCTTCAAGGCAGATGTTATTAGCACCCAGGTGTTTGTAGCCAACAATACTAATATATTTAGGGGCGTTTCTATGATTTGAGGACATTGGGGCTTAACCTGGGCCTCTGTAGGGGAATATGGGGAGATTCTCCCCCAGGAAATTTGTTTTATGTACAAGCTCTATTGTGATGCTTTCATATGCACTCTGACATCTTTTTTAAGTTGTTTTTTTTTTTAATTGTGATGTTAAAAATATCACTTATTGTTAGTAAGAAGTACTGAGTAGAAACATCATACTTTGCAACTGCTATCATCAAAATTTAGAAAATTTTAAGGAACTTGTACTCAAGTATTTCCATTTTATGCTAATTTATAATTCTACTCCTCTACATCTCAAAGGGATACATCATACTTTTTACTCCACTGCATTTGTTTGTCTGCCTTAGTTACTTTAAAAACATTTATTATTAATAAAAATACAATCAAATAATAAATGATGATGTATAATTATAGCTTAAACTAGCCAGCAGTATCCCACTTCCAAGATTAAAGCTCCAGTAGGCAACATTGTTTTGGTATAATTGAGTAAAAATTTTATAATATCCTCTAAGCATAATGTAAATCAAGTGGTCTGAGACAAACAATAGGTTTCTGTACCTCACCATGGCTCTGTGTTCAGCCTCTAAAGAATCAGTATCGTGCCGATGTGCATCAACCAATCAAAGGTCAGCTCAGACCACTGCGTTCCTATTGGCTGTTCTACTGCATATGCGCTTTCCCGTGCTGCCGGCAGAAGGGGAGAGCAAGCGGCAATGGCGAACAGTGCACCAGGTAAAATAGCTATTCCAGCATTGGCTACAACTGCCTACATGGCTAAACCCAAAAAAAAGAAGACAGAACTCGGTTCCCCGGAGCCCCGGAGGGAGGGGAAGGGTGAGGTAGGGCCAGGCCCGGCCGGAGGATGCGAAGGTCGGCTGTGGGAGTGGAGCCGAGGGCTCTCCGTGGAGAGGGAGAGCCGAGCCTCGGGGGTATGTGCAGGGCGGGCTGCTGCACAGTGAGGGAGAGCCGAGGCTCGGGAGTATGTGCGGGTCCGCGAGGGAGGGATGGGGGAGGGCTGCTGCACGGTGAGGGAGAGCCGAGGCTCCCAGAGAGGGAGAAATAGAACCAAGTAGGATAAAATACTCGCATGCTCGTCTGGTAGGAGAGGCTCAGGGCAGAGACGAACGAAACCTAACTCAGATGAGACTCAACCGTTTTCAGGCTTTCTACCTACTGCAGCTTTAAGGATTCAAACCATGCCCCAAGTGGCTTTGTTCTGAAGGGCCACCAGGGGGTACTCAAAAACTAGCAAGAATATGTCCTAAGTAGGGATGTAACGATTACCGGTAAAACGATAAACTGCGGTAAAATTCCCAAAGGTTAGTATTACGGTTTCAAATTTTAATTATTATTAAAACCGTGTTTGATTACTTTGAAAAACTCACGGTGATACTGTTCATTGCCTGGAAAAGCAGCAGCAATCCCTCAGACGCAGGCGCGCATGTGCAATTTGTAATGCTTGGCCTCTGACACATGGCAGAAGGCACCGAAGGCACCTGCACGGACAGTGCTCGGGAGATTTTTTCCCCCTCTAAAAGGACAAAGTCTAAAGTCTGGACGTATTTTGGATTTTATAAGGATGCTGAGGGGAAACTAATTAAAGATAGTCACCCTGTCTGCAGAAAATGCAGAAAAAAGTCTCCGCGAAGAGGGGGAACACTTCACATTTGATGAGCCATCTTCTCCGTGACCACCACCCACAACTATACAGCGAGTGTACCTGTGCCTGGTTCACACTACACGACTTTTCTGCCCGTTCTGGAAGTCACTATGTCACATTACACGATTGTGGAGTCATAAAATCATGCCATGACTTGGCCGACAGACATGACACACTACACACTGGTACTCACCAATTATCCCCGGTTGTCTTTCATGACGTGTGTGATGTCATCAGGTTATTCTTGTCCTATTTTTATTACTTTTACTATCATTCCAGCCACTGTGTCTGTTCATGTGCCAGCCGAAATGTTGTTGTAGTAACTTAAAAAGTGCCACCAGATGGCAGGAGCTTCATTTGAAGTAAACATATAAGTCACTGAATCCTCCACAAGTTCCTACAAATGTTTCACAATAAAAGCCTATTTAAAAAATGGAAGGATTCTCTCAGCCGAGGTTATAAGGGGCTTTTAATTTGAAACAAATTCAGGAAGTGTTGAGTTTGAAATGACGGCATGATGCATTAACTTTATAAAGAGCAGATAAAAAGTAAAAATATAAAAACACAGAGGGAATAATAAATAACGGCCCTTTTATAATATAGTCTGTTTCAAATGACGCTGGGAGCCTCTGCAGTTGTGGTGAGTAAAAGCCCCGCCACTGTTTGTTAATGTTATTACTGTATGTCCGTCTCCATTATGAAGAAATAACATTGTTTGCTAGCTTGATGCTAATGCTCAGCAGGTTGACAAAGTGCCTCTGCTGTTTCACACCATCATTTCCCCCTTTTACTCTGTGTGGTAACATCCCTAGAGGAAATATTAAAAAGGCTGGGGTGTTGTTGACGTACAGTTGTCAGCTAACTCTGTGTTTCTATTGGTCAAAGTGATGGCTGTGATGGGAGTAATCTTGAATGACAAAAAGAAAATCAAACATGCTAGACTTTCTGTTAGACAGAAAGTACATTGTGCTCTTTATTTGATTTGGGGGGTTTTTCAAAATAAAACTTGGTTAAATGATTTCAGTGTGTGTATACTTTTTGAACATTTTGAGCACATTTCAACAATACTGCGATAATAATGATAACCGTGATAATTTTGGTCACAATAACCATGACATGAAATTTTCATACCATTACATCTCTAGTCCTAAGCTGTCTCAAGGTTAAGTCATGGTTTCTGGGTCTGTGTGATCTTAATTTCATTATCTGCCCGCAGAAATCCTAGGCAGCCCAAAATGCTAACAAACAACCATGATTTTATGTTTTAAAATGATGAGGTGTTATGGTATAACTACTCAGTACAATAGTAGATACCAATTTAAATTATATTGTCGGCAGAAACCTCTTGGAACATGTTTCTTTACGTCAGAGACTGATGAAACCCTTTAAAGAGAGATGGAACTTTGCTATAGAAGCTAATAATAAGAGCTGAGGCTAGCAAGAGGAGGAGGCGTGGGACTTCAACTCCTTATAATGGATGATATTAAGCATTTAGTTAACTGTGTTTTCTCTACTAGTTTGTGCATGGTTGACCCAGATTCTAAAATAATATGATAGAGAGGCCTGGAGAAGTATGTATTAAAGAAAAAAAATGTGCATCTTTAGTGGGGAGTATAATTATCCCCTAATAGAAAAAAATCCTGTTGATAAAATCTAACACAAAAATGCTCTGCACAGCTTAAGTAATTTGAGTAAATATAATATATCAATACCACCCCTGGTGTCCCCAACAAATGTATTTTCTTTTGCCTGTAGAGGTGTAAATTTCACACACACACACACACACACACACACACACACGCACGCACGCACACACACACACACACACACACACACTCACACACACACACGTGAGGAATCAGGGTTTAAGAGAACAACAATTTCCAGCTTTGAAGAGAGTTTTTCACAGCTTTCTGACGAGGCAGCAAGTTTATTTGTGCTTCTTTAGTGTGGGAGACGAAATTTGGACATTCATTAGAGCTGCTTCAAAGACGCTGCAGTCACACACTCATTTTTAGAATCCTGCTTACTCTCTCTTTACATCAGAATGCGATTATGGCGCCTTGTGGCTGTAAACAACCCACTGAACAGGGAATCGATGCTGGGATGATGAAGAGGCTGAGTTACTGCACATGAAAACTGCAGCTGAAGAGACACGACAGGATCCCCTTGACCTCAGTCTGTTCTATTTGACTGAGTCCTTTGAATGATGTTCCTCTGACTAGCTTTAAGAGCTGTTGAGACAGACAGACAGACAGACTAACAGACAGACAGACAGACAGACAGACAGACAGACAGATAGATAGATAGATAGATAGATAGATAGATAGATAGATAGATAGATAGATAGATAGATAGATAGGGTGCTGCAGCACCCCCTGTTGACAAGGAATGGAAAAACAGTCTGCAAATAGTATACAATATATGACAGGATGACTGTACGAAATTATATGAAAAATTATGTTTACAACATGTAGATTTAATCACTTTCCCTGATCTGATGTGACAGTGTCATGAGGTAAGGTCAAGGTGTTATGGTTGGGGTCAGCTTATGGGGCAGCTGTAATTGAGAAGACATTTACGGTGGAGCTGCTTTTTAGACCAATAAAATGTTTTTGACACAAGGGACTTCTACTGCAGGGGCAAAGCCATCAGGATGTAGTTATATAGCAGCTCACGATGGAGCGGCAGACAAGCGGACATGATGTTTAAAGTTGTCCAGGGGATGTGACTAGCTTCAAGAAACAGACATCTGGATGTCCGCCACCATTTAAAAGGAAGTATTAGATTTTTTGGCACATGCAGTCAGAGAGAAAATGTGCCTGAGCTGAGGGAGCGGACATTCTTTTAACCAACGGGACCACCAATGTAAGTAAGTCGGAGCAGTTTTCCTAAGCAGTAACTCCTCAACCCCATCACAAGATTAAAGTCCCAAATTGTAGGTTTCAGATAACATTTGTACCTTATTACGCAGCTCATTCACTCATTTTCCATGACGGCTTATTCTGTTAGGGGCATAGGGGGGGCTGGAGCCTATCCAAGCTGACATTGGGCTAGACCCTGGAAAGGTCGCTAGACTATCACAGAGCTAATGCACAGAGACAGACAACCATTCATGCTCCAAATCATACCTATGAGCAATTTAGAGTCACCAAACAACCTAGACTCACAAGTCAGTCTTTAGACGCTTTGCTTAACTAAGGACTGATGTTTTCCTCCCTGATTTTGTGTTTAGATGGGCGGATACAATTTCAGAGTTTAAAAAAAAACTCCCTACGTTGCAGAACCAATAGTAAATCCGCAGGACGGTCCTTCGGTGGCTCGCAGAACTCTTGTGCTCGTAAACATAGTCCGACTGCGTTAAAAGTTTTAAACAAAGTCGCTGTAAGTCCTTCATTTCCACAATCTTGTGGACTGAGCACACGTTTGATAAAACAGAGTTAAATCTCTCGGCATCCATTTTCAAGCTCTCCGTGTGTTTGTTTCCTTGCGGACGAGAAAAGGGGGAGCGCACGTTTCCGAGAAGGCGTGTCCTTTTCAAAAATGCAAGAGGCGTTGCTTTGTTGTCGGCTGTTTTCTCCGGTGTGTTAAACACACTTTAGAAAGGAGTGTCCCCAGACTATCAGAAGGCGGAGATCTCTGACTGTCTGGTGGCGAGACTACCAAACGACCTAACCTGCATGCCTTTGGACTGTGGGAGGAAGCCGGAGTACCCGGAGAAAATCCACACTGACAACATGCAAACTCAACGCAGAAGGGCGGTAAATGTGTGGCTATGTTTAGGCAAAAAAAACATGATTACAGTAAGGATCAGATCATGGTTTGGCTTAAAATACTCACTTTTGGTGGCACAATCATGGCTAGAAATGCTGCCGATGTTTTGCTAAAAAAGAAAGAAAAAGGTTTTGTTGTTTGTTGGTCTCAAACAGGGATCTGCAGCACCCTACATGTTTGCACATATGCACCCACACTACCCTATGGGGGGTACTATCTATCTACACTATAGATAGATAGATAGATAGATAGATAGATAGATAGATAGATAGATAGATAGATAGATAGATGCACAGACACACAGAAAAAACAACGGGTGGAAGTGAAATCTGGGGTGACATGCTGACTAAACCACTCCCTGCTGTTGACCAGCTACAGATTGTCTAGGTCAGGACATAAAGACATACACACACGCACACACACCCACACACACACACCTACACACCTACACACACACACACACACTGCTGTTTCCCACCAACTGTTGGCTCCCATTGGCCCACAAATATGCACACACACACGCACAGCTTCAGGTGACAGAGATTAATAGCCTTACTGACTGACAGAGTAACTTCTACTTCCTTTGTGTCACTGTCAGCCCCCAGCTGCATGCGTGTCTCAGTGTGTGTGTGTATATGTGTGAAGCCGTTATTAGAAGTATAATTGTGGAGACATTTAAAGTGTTTCCCCTCAAGGGCTCTGCCGGCATCCAATAAAGTTTTCATACCGCAGGAGAGACAGAGAGCGAGTGGAGAGAGAGTGACAGAGAGGACAGAGAGTGGAAGGAGGGGAAAGAAAAAAGAAATAGGAGGTGCAGGTGTGTGCAGCAAGGTGCAGCAGATTGTAACAAGCATGTTGTGTCCTGGCAGCCTCTGACTATAAACATTAATCTAACGTTGGGTTCAGACAACACAATATTTTTGTCTGGTACAGAGGTCATTGTGTTGGTTTGTGGACTCCTGTTTTGAAGCCTTGACTGTGGCATATTCGCCATTGCCATCTTGGATTTTTGGAGCCAGAAGTGACCATATTTGGATGAGAGGGTGGTGATAACCTTAAAACTAGCAATTACCTTGGTTGGCATGGTGCATTTACAGCTGTGGTTGACTGATGATAGTAATGCTTAGTTAATTTTTCTAGCGAGAAACAGGCTTAATACCATTAAAACAAATTATACTTACCAAAAATAACTGAACATTCAACTTCCTAGAGGGTCATTTTGACTTTTTTTAGATGACTAAAATGTTACAGTTTATTATTATTACAATTTAAAGTTTTTCAACTGAAAACCCACTGAAATAGCGACAGCTAAAGTTACACCTATACTCTGTGAATCTGGGGTTACATCATGGTTATATTACCTAACCAATGCTGTAGCCATGGTGGTGACTTGCCAACAGACGGCATCCACCTGTTTCTCAAAGCAGCCAAGCCCTTAATTAGGTATAACTTTGAGCCTTGATGACATTTAAAAAAAATTATATAAAAATTCACCCTCTGTACAGTTGTCATGAACATGGAAATTAACTATAGACACCAAAACCATTTGTTTGGTACCAGGCTGTAAACATGTTTATTTTTGTTGTAGAGTTGAGTCAGTCTCAAGTGACCATTTGATGAACCACAGTTTTTGGCACTTTGGCATTGGCTTCATCATCAATCAGGAAGGTTGCCACTTGGTCAGATTAGAAGATTATAGTCATAATAAATCAATAATAAATTGTAGTGAATAAACACAGCGGCAAGCTTGGTACAAACTTCCCTCTCTACAGTGGAAAGAGAGGAACTGTTGTAACTTTCGTAACCATGGAGGGAAAAAAAAGCTTAATCCAATTTTCTGTTCTTAATGGAGAGAGAGAGAGAGAGAGAGAGAGAGAGAGAGAGAGAGAGAGAGAGAGAGAGAGAGATCCTAAGCTTTTCTTTTTCTAAACATCTATTGACCTTTCACTCTGTAACAGTTCTTATGTACAGCACCACAATTAAATGACCACGACTGTTTTCTAGAGACTATAGATTCATATATTTCATCATTTATAGGCTACAATGTAACCTGTAAGATATTAACGTCGGTATGACAATAGACCTATAAATCTTAATCTTAGTTTGAGCAGTTTTTGTTTTTAAGGGTGGTCACCAGACATGGGAGAAAGTCACACATTCTTTACCCTCAAGTCTCAAGCAAGTCCCAAGTTAGTTGTGGTAAGAATCAAGCAAGTCAAGTCAAGTCCCTGCTATAAGTCAAGCAAGTCAAGTCGAGTCATTGCTCAGGTCAAGCAAGTCACAAGTCAAGTCATATGTCACATACAGCAAACATCTCCTCATGATCTGCTAGCTACATGTCCTCTGAATATGCTGTGAAAAACTCCGGTCTCTGTAAGCAGCCCAGGCTCCGCAAATGGCAACAAAAACATTTGGGTTCAAGCTGCACCAACCAGCCAGCGCGAGACCAGCAAAAGCAAGCACACACAGATGAACGCGGTGCCCAGAGAGGCAGTTAAAGCTACAGGCTACAGTGAGGCTAAAAACAGAGAGCAAACTTTTTATGTCAGAGCTTCAGCACACTTGGATCACTACGGACGAGCAGTATGGAGATATTTTGTGGTTTCAATTAAGTGTTTTTGGACGTTTGAATCTGGGGCGCCATAAGCCTCCATTAGGTGGAGTTTTGTTGCTACCCCCTCTCCCCTTGGATCTCCGCAAGTGTTGTGAGGACTCTAAAACTTCACCTGAGCCTCCCTCGGCATGAGGGTGAGTAGATAATGGCTGAATTTTCATGTTGGGTGCACTATCCCTTGAACAGGTGTGTAAATCCAGGGTAACTAGCAGCTATCGCTCCATCATGACCGAGTCGGGGGGTGGGGGGGCTTAGCCTGCCTTTAATATTCAATTAAAGCCAAGTCCTTTCAAGTCATCTGTCTCAAGTCAAAGTCAAGTCTCAAGTCATGAATACAGAGTCAAAGTCAAGTTCAGTCTTTTATCAACGTTAGTCAAGCAAGTCTCAAGTCATCATATTTGCGACTCGAGTCTGACTCAAGTCAAGTCATGTCACTCGAGTCCCCCATCTCTGGTGGTCGCAGAACCATATTTTGTACAGAGCATCTTCCATGATGAACACAACATGGCATTGCACATGGTCAGTAAGTCGACATCTGTGCAGGCTCGCTGTCGGAGGGTTTTATAACCCACTTTCACTTCTCAGTAGTTGGTTTGGGAAGGCACTCAATGTGGCTCCACGTGAACACAGAAACGGCGTGAAAGTGAGTAGGGAGAGGGTGCAGGGGGTGGTTTGGGAAAGGCCAGTAGTAGCAGTATTAGTGGCATTTGTAACGCATTCTGATGCCTCTGTTCCGAAATATGGTGAAAGAGTGACTGTACATTCATGTGTAAATATCTGATTAAAAAGTTAACAACATTACAGCCAGCAGTATTCTGGTCACATCTGCTATTGCAGGAAATGTCGCCTCATTTGTGACGCCTCACAAAGGAAATAATGGCGCCGTTTTACAAGACACTGGTTTTCAGTGACCCCAGTGACCCCAGTCTGTGTGTGTGGACAAAAGACCAAAAGGCATAGAAATAGTATGTGTGGACTAGGTGACCAGAGTGTCTGGTTGAAATGTATCAAACAGCCAAGACTGTAAAAGCTCAAATGCAAAAATTGGTCTATTGCAGCAATTTTGTAATCAAACACTGCAAGCGGATAGTGGGAAGTGTGTACACTTGATGGGCATAGACAGCAGGTTGTGAAGATATAGATATTTGTAACTTTCACTACAGTCTATGGGTCAATTTTTTCATTTATTAAGTGCACGTCAGCGTGTATAAGTTATTATGAGTATGTCAGTGACAGCTGTATTATGTTTATTTCAATGAACAGCAAAACACACTGCTTTTAGGCAACAATCTCACCATAAGCAGCTTCAGAGAGCTTGTGCATATATGAGCCATCACTGCTTTGCATCTTCACTGTTTAGAGATAAATATAAAGTAAGAGTAAAGTATGAAAGTTGAGAGATGGAGAGAAAAATTGAAGGCAGAGGAAATGAGGAAGGGTGATTACTGGTGCAGTGAATCTCTCAGGATGAAGGGTTTTTATTAAAAACAGATGAGAAGAATGCATGACAACTACTTTCCCTCTGATTGCCTCTCTGTGTTGTTCTTTGTCTCTCTCCCCTCCCTCCTCTCTCTCCTCCCCCCTGCCTCTCAGTCTGCCACCCACCTCTGGGATTTACATGTCATATTGAGACTGGATAGACTGTACCTGAGAAGTTTACCTAACTAAACAGCTCAAAGTACAGCTTGTCCATTTAGATGAGATGGAATAAGAGTGGGAAAGACGCACTGCCTCCCTCTGTCTGTCCGACTCTGCCTCTCCACTTTACAAGAAGTTGTGATCCTCCTTTCTAACAGTGACTCAAGACAAAAGTTGTGTTAAATGTCCCTTATTAAATCCCAGAAACCCCAAATGCAGGCAAAATGTAGGACTAGTTTAATGTTTGCCTGCATGTGCATATGTGTACATGTTAACATATCAGGCGTGTGATTGTACGTATGCTAGAATATAGCGTATATGTGGGCCTGCAGAAGGAACTACCCATGATTTTTGTGTAGTTTTGCACATAATAACTTTAATTCAATTTTATTTTATTTGCATATATATTTTTTATATTATATGAGATGGTCTCTTCTGGGTCAGGATTTCAACCTGGAGATTCACCATTTAAAAAAAAGCAGAAACTGTGTTAGCAGATGCCCTCTCCTGTGTGCCAGTCCAGTCCTCATGAACAAACCTCTTTGGGTGGAAAGATGCTTGTTCTTTAAGAAGGTGGGTGTTCCAACCAGCCTTATGTTCTACTGTAAATTTTGTTGTGTGTGCTGGCAGTAATGGTTGAAGAGAGTGGGAGCTCTCATTTTTGTAAGGATCTCTGTTCCCCTCCAGGTGCTGGTGCCCAGTGCCGATTAAGAGACCCCCCCTGTGGCATCGCTGCTGAGGATTGGCTGATCGGGGGGCTTGGCCTACTTAATGTCCGGGATGGCCGAGATGGTGACTCAGAGGGTCGACGCTGTCAGCAGGGCGTTTTCTTCCTCAGCCTTACAATATTGTAACTCTGTGATTTATTGTGCAGTTGTGCTTAGAACAGTGCCCTGTTTCATTTTGTGTCTGTATTGCTTACTGCTCAATTGGCCATTTGCTAGTCATCAGTTTCACTGCCTGTTCTTTGAGGACTGCCAGTGTGTATGTCTTAGCATACCTCTAGCATAGCTTAGGGCTAACAGGTTTTTTTAAATATTGTAAATAGAACAGCACTTTGTATCAGTATAACACAAAGCCTTAGGGGGGAACTGCTGTTATTGTTGCTACTGTTAAGCACTGTTTTCTTCTGTTTTGTACAGTTTAGGGAGTGAGGCTTACTATTGGCTTTTTGTTTGCTTCTTTTGTTTGTTGAGAACTAAGCAGTACATCAGGGTAGATATAGATGGGTTTTGTTTTTTGTTTAGGGCGTGGTTTACCCTGACATCCATACTTCATTTGTGAGTATCTTTCTTATTGACTGTGTTAATACTCTTTATTTGTAAGGAACTTTCATAGCCATGGTAATTAGCAATAAACTGCTCACTATTTTTTTTTTAAGATATTTTTTAGGGCATTTTTTGCCTTTAATTGATAGGACAGTGTAGTGTGAAATGGGTAGAGAGAGAGAGGGAGAAACATGCAGCAAAGGGCCACAGGCTGGAGTCGAACCCGGGCCGCTGCGGCAACAGCCTTGTACATGGGGCGCCTGCTCTACCACTAAGCCACCGACGCCCCTGCTCACTATTTTATTATCCATTCATGCTCTCTGTTTCATTTTTTATGTTAAGCTCTGTCACTCCTACTGGGGAGTGATAGAGGGGTCTGTATTAACATTTTGTTTTATGTTCTTTACTTTTGTTGGTCAGAAATTTGATTTTTGAATTGAAACATGTATTCACCCAACTAGAATGTATATTCTATTATTAAAGTAATTCTGAATGATCAGCCTGTTACACAACAACTAATTGGATTGTGTCTTATGGTGAACCTAACCTGATAAGTTTCAACTGTGACTCTATTTTGGTTGAAGAAATACGCCATTATATTGTACTGTTAAGACATATTTAGACAACTTCAGCCATATATTGGTTATATTAAATAGTTCTAGATGAAAAATAACTCACAAATAGCACAAATGGTCACATGCAGCAGTGTCAAACTACACAACATGAAGACAAAGGTACTCACTGGATCAATAGCCTACAGTCACATTACATTGGTTTATCCTTTATCTTTTCAGCAAGCCCACAGTGTTGGCTTGCAGCCATTTGCAGTTTGTCTACTGTCACTTTACAATGTCAATATAAGGAAGAACATAGTGTACTGCTACATTTAAAAAGGCAAATGAGCTCAACTGCTGTGTGTAATGTCACGGTATACTGTCCTATTGGCTGTCCTGTATGGCTGTCAGGCCAAGTTGGTTGGGCTCACCGTGGTGTAGAGCCTGTGTTACTTTAAAGGAGTACATGCTGAAGTAACTAAGAGAGATGATTCGAACCAGGTGGGGACCACAGTTGAGGAGAGATGTTTCTGAATGCTGCGAAGAAGACAAATGTTTCCACCTTTCCTTATACAGTTTTGTTTCAGATTATTGTCCACGTGTTTCAATGTCTACAAATTAACTGCCGAGGCTCAGCAGTGTTCGACCATGGGGAGCTAGCTGACCGAGTGACGGCTGTCGGATCAGGACCGGGACAGCAAGGCAACAGACTACATCCCTTACCTTTAGCCTGGCAGCCAAACGCTCTCTCTCTCTCGTATTCTATTACTGCATCTTGCTAACTCGGCCATTCTGGATGTCACTAACTCGGCTTCTTCTCCGGAGCCTTT
>NC_065525.1:11259004-11263139 GCF_006386435.1 Epinephelus moara
GCTCTTCCTGAGGTTTCTACCGTTTTTTTTTCCCCGTTAAAGGGGGTTTTTTTGGGGGGAGTTTTTCCTTATCCGCTGCGAGGGTCATAAGGACAGAGGGATGTCGTATGCTGTAAAGCCCTGTGAGGCAAATTGTGATTTGTGATATTGGGCTTTATAAATAAAATTGAATTGAATTGAATAATATACATATATATATATATATATATATATACATGTACACACAACCAAGCCCTGGAAGCTCTAGACAAGTGTTTGCTCTAAGTAATAGGAACAAGTGCCCAGGGTTGTGTTTGCCATGACAATAAAGATACCCGGATGATCAGCACTGCCTTCGCTCTGTGTGGCCTATGGAGCAGGTGCACCAAGCCAATTTGAATGGGGATAAATTTATTCAGTCATGTGGCTCTTATAGACTTTGTAAAACAGACAGAATGAATCAAATTCTGACAGTGACATTTTGTGGGGGTTGTGAAGCTCAAAAAAATTGATCCGCTGCTTCACAGACATGTCTTTCATCAAGTAAGTCAATGGGAAAATGTCTTTAAGGGTTATGCAGCATCACCTGACAAATGTAATTACACAATTTGGCCACAACAAAAATTACCATCAAAGCCCAGCTTACTTCCTGGGGCCTGGGCTAAATTCCACATGAACACTGAAAGCTAGTTGGTTTAGCTTGCTTACGTTAACACTGACTCCCAGGAGATTTACTTTTCATTCATGTTTTTTTTAACACTGAGCATCATTGTCAAGCTCCTGCCTATTGTCAAACAAGTGTTAGCTATCTTTCAGTCATGGGTCCAGTTGTGGTGATGGCAAAAGACCAAACTGTCAAAAGTCACTGCAATTATTAGTCCTTTAAACTCTGCACTTTGTACCCTGTGAGTCACAGCACGATTATCACCCAGCTGGTTAACAGCATGTGTTCTTTGGAATTGAAATTTCAACTATTCTTAGTGTCAGCTCACACAAATATTGCACCAATCAAATTGCTTACATTATTAGCAGTACAAAGTTACACAGCCTGAGGGACCTCAATATTTGAGAGTGATGTCACTGCAGTAAAATAAATACAATTTAAGTTCTTTTATTTCTGTAATTACAATTTTGACTAAATAAGCACTAAGTCAAATCAAACACTAAGTCTGTATCCTGCTTTCTTAGCAACTCTATGAATACTGTGATCTATGTGAACTACTGTATGTTTCCACCAGAATACACATGAAGTGCACTTCATGTTCTTCCCAGTAGATTAAGTTTCAATCTGATTTCCTTTTTCCACAACTGTGTCATCTAATCAAATGTAATCTGTCTCTTCTCTCTGCAGTCACTGCCTCTCCAACATCTGCAGGGGGGCTGCACCACAGGAGCACATAGATCTGATTTCTGCTGCTGCCACTGTTCAAAGCCTGTCATGTCAGTTTTAACAGGAAGAAAATGATGGCTGTCATGTGGTTTAATGAACACTGAAATGCAACCAACACAATACAAAGAAATATGATCCATCCACTGAAACCTACCTGTTGAGCTACACAGAATAACAGAACAACAGCAGCAGCAAGTAGATCACAACAGTAACATCAAGTTCTGGATGCAGTCACACTTACATTTTAATCCACTAAGTTGTTTCACACTGCTTCATGGATTCACACTGGCATAGTAGGTTTCATGCATACTGTGTAGAATTGCGACCACAGAGCAACCTGGTTGACTTAATCCGTTTCATTAGATAGAAATATGAAGGAAATCAAATCCAGACCTGCAAGGTAATGCATTCATGCAGGATGGTAACACACACTGAGAGGAAAAGTGTAACCCTGGATGCTGAATGGTCCAAGATTCCATAAATGGCACATTTAAGTCTTGTTTTTGGGTGTATTTGAAATTGAATGCAACCAGTAAGGAAGGAGGAAGGGGGTCTACATGAGGATTAATGTATTTCTAAAACTTGTTGACTTATTGGATACTGTATGTTTGAAAGTGACATATTTTATTGAACTTTAAAATTAAGATGCAGAAACTGACTATTTGTTCATAGCACAGACACGCCTTTCAAGCTTTGGATTTCATAGCATGTCCAGCTAACAGAGCACTAGCCTAACTAACTAGGTTACATTAGTTTATGGGGTACAGGTTACGTTGTTAAAAAAGCAGCATTTACCACATGCACAGCCACTGTGTAAGAAGATGTAAGCATTACTGAAGCGTTCTGGCCATCCAATCTACACTGACCTCTGTTTGTCCGTCCCTGTCCCAACAACAGCTGTCTGTCAGCAGATAAATGGACAGCAGTCGACCAAATTCACATTCAGTTCACTAAAAATGCCAAGGACAAAAAATAGACTGGGAGCTTAAAAAAGAAAATGTAGGGTTCCAGGATGGCGCACGAGTGACCAATGTCAAAAACGCTTCTAAAAATCTCTTAACCTTAGCAGTTGTTAACAGTATTTCAGTGGTGATGGTTGCAGATGCACCTTGCTCTTTAAAGAATTTTTGGGAAGTTTACACTCCAGCAACCCCAGCTGGCGTTAATTCAATTCAATTCAATTTTATTTATAGAGCCCAATTTCACAAATCACAATTTGTCTCAGAGGGCTTTACAGCATACGACATCCTTTCCTGTCCTTTAATCCTCACAGTGGATAAGGAAAAACTCCCCAAAACCCCTTCAACAGGGAAAAGAAATGGTAGAAACCTCAGGAAGAGCAACTGAGGAGGGATCCCTCTTTCAAGACGGACAGACGTGCAATAGATGACGTACAGAACAGATCAACATAATAAATTTATAGTGATCCATATGACAAAATGATACATAAAGGCAGACAGAGACAGAGAAACAGAGAGATTCAGGACAGTAATGTCAATAGCTGCAATAACATTAATTTTAGTAATAATGTTATAATAGTAATAATAATAATAATTAAAGCTGCAAGCAGCGATGAACGGGCCCTCGCACCTTCACGCAACTCGGGGGAGCTGGCAGGATGCCTATTGACGCGTCAGTTCATTTCTGTCAAAGTTAGACATCGCATGCAGGAGTGACTCTGCATATCCTTGATACAGTGCTGGAATGACATATTTCACATTTTGTATCTCTTCCTCTTTCCACTAGAGGGAGTTGGAGAGCGCACTAATTATACATCATGTTTTTGTACATCAAATATACACCACAGCATGTAACTTTCAAATAAATCGAAAAATAAGTGTTTGATGAGACCTACTTCCTGTCGCCACTAGGTGGGTCTATGAGTATCAGGCAATATGGTAATGAAAATGTGTTCAGGGTGGGACTAATATGAATCATTTGAAGTTTGGTGGAGATTGGACCATTTATGCCAAAGCTACAGCAATTTCGTTTTTCATGGCGAGACCTCAAGATTCAACGCTCGGCAGCGGGCGCACCATTCAACATTGGGCAAATCCTGTGATAGCTTTTGGTCACAACGTAGTCTATGGCATTATATTTGTGTCATATGTCGCGCGAGCGGATAACACATCTGCACGCGCGCAGATCTCTCTCTCGTAAATTATTTCGTGTCACGCGCGCAGATTTCAACTGCCGCGCGCACTTATTTGATCTTCGCGCACATATTCAGCAACAGAGTGAAGCAGAGGCAGGTGCGAGCGAGTAAAACACAGCAGCGACACACACAACAACACTGTGCAGCTGCTTTGCGCGCGCTGGCTCGCTCCTGCTCTCGTTCTCTCTCTCCCCTGTGCTCGCTCGCGGTGGAGTTCTGCTCGCTCCGTCACAGACAGAAAGCTCAGTGGGTTTTTTTGGTTTGTTTAGCTAACTAGCCTGGTAAGAAGCTACACGCTGACTATGAGGGAGAAAAACACACATGGAACTTGCTATGGGCTAGGGAACTGCAATAGGCTACATACTTCCATGGGAAATACAGGCTAGAGTGATGCACCATCAAAGTGATTTATTAGCTCTCATCTATTAAAGGTAGAGTCTGGAGTTTTGTTCGTTGCAGTTTGTAAACAAAACATTCAAACTGCGCCCCTCTTCTCTGGCTCAACTGTGTAGCATCCTGCCTCAGACAGCAGCAATAGCAGTTGTCAGGACCGTAAAGGAAAGGAATTACAGTCCGAGTGAAGCGCTGGAGCCATGGGCCGATACCCGGCC
>NC_065525.1:11264281-11268462 GCF_006386435.1 Epinephelus moara
GGGCGCTACTGAGCCATTTTTTGGAACCCGCGCACGAGACCCTTAAAATATCAAATTTTTCACCAGTTCTGAGATGTGTGCAAAGTTTCATGAGTTTTCGGGTATGTTAAGCCTCCCAAAAAGGCAATTCATTTGGAGGAAGAAGAAGAAGAATAAAAAATCCTTGCATTTCAATAGGGTCCTCGCACCGCTAGGTGCTCAGGCCCTAATAACAGTAATTGTGGTAGCATATGTTTAAAGTGTATATTGATATATGTATGATATGTATGTGACAATAATAGTCAAATGTGTATAATATTAGTATAAGTATGACTAATTAGTAGTAGGAGATATCAGGCAGGACCACGGCAGCAGCACAACCACGACACATGATCCAGACGTAGCTACCAGGGAACCTGCAAGACAGTGGAACACAAAGGCTCCGGAGAAGAAGCAAAGTTAGTGACATGCAGTAAAGCTGAGTTAGCGATATGCAATATTATAAAACAGTTAGTTCCGACCGAGTAATTTGATTGGACGAGAGGCATTCCATGAGTGCTGATATAGAGTATAACATCACTGGGACATGTAACACTAAAATTACTCCGCTCACAGGTGTTATAAATATAAATACAACTGTTAATTAACCAACTGTCACACTCGCTACATTGACGCAAACTGACACTAGCGTTACACCAAGAAGATGGATATTTTCCCTAAAATTGCTTTTGAATTAAATTATGAGTGGTCATCAGGAGAGGACAAGGAAAAGGAAAGCCAGGACTCTTCAGTGCAGACCTCCAGGTGTGTTTGAATCCGGCCGTGCCAACATCCAGGTTTGCCAACGTTTCATTAGCCGAACTGGACGAAGTTACACAGTTGCAGATCAATGTAAATACAAATATAGCTTGTGAGTTGTGCTGTGCTGCCTGGCAACAGACAGGGGGAAACTGTTTTTTTTTTTTTCGCAGGGCTACATAACATACTTAAATAATTTATTTCATCACCTTTTGTTAACATTTCCTTACTCAGCATTGCTGTTTAAGCTGTTGTTGAACTGTTGTATAAAAGCAATATCACACTCTAGGTTGTGATGTTGTACTGTATATCGTCACGGCTGTAATTGTCTTCTTTGACTGAATCACTGCCGTGACAATATACAGTACAAAATCACTCCCTCTCGTGTGATTTTGCTTAAATAGGACGTGAATGTTAGCAAATGAAGAATAAACAACTTTACAGAATCTGAGAGCAAGAGAGAGAGGAGAGAAGGTGCTCGGTGTATTATAAAAGGTCCCACGGCAGACTAGGCCTATGTCAGGTAAAGGTTGTGTAAAGGTAAAATGCCATGGGCTTGTGCTAATATCAGCGAAAAAGGGAAAAATGCCAGTACTCACAAATGTCCTTTTGGTAAATTTAATAAACCAACTTGGGTGGCAGTACCAGAAACACAGACGTTTCGACAGAAAGTCTTCTTCAAGAAGGTAAATTTAAATAAACCAACTTGGGTGGCAGTACCAGAAACACAGACGTTTCGACAGAAAGTCTTCTTGAAGACCACAGAGTTAGTATGCAGCACCCACGCCAGGCCCTCTATGATGTGGACACCAAGGTACTTGAAGCTGTCCTCCCCCTCCACCGAGGACCTGTTGACATTAAAGGGGGTGCAGTATAACGTTAGCATGTTATATTTGTGGGGAAAACATGTCTGGCAAAGGGGAAGTGTTTTGTGTTGCGTTTCTAGCCCATTTTTGGTGGTGCTGAAGCACCCCTAAATTGAATCCCAGCACCCCTAAAATTTGAGAGATTTTTTTAAAAAAAAGAATTTTACTGTATGTCCTTTTTTAACAAGCTAGAAAAGTGTCAAAACTATACAGTACTTGGTTGAAACGTAATATTTTAACAACAAAAATACAGCAGCAAAAACACTTCTGGTTGCTGATAAGTAGTATTTACTTTTATTTTAAACAGATGCGCGACTCAGAGCAGCATGTGTCACTGACACCAGACTCAGAGCGCAGCGGACCGGTGGAATGTCACCATCAGCATATTATTTTACATCAATAAAATCTATTTTATCATTATTTTGAGTCACATTGATGAAAGAATTCAATCGTCTGTGTTCAAGCAGGATAATAGGTCTCCATTCATTGCACGTCGGGCTTTCTATTTCCTTGTCGGAGATATTTTCTTTTTTAATTACATGATAGCTCTTCTCCCTTAACTCACCAGTAAAGAATACAGTGGCGGCTCCTGCCAAATTTCTCAGGGGGGGCAATTGTTGTGATGATTGCTGAGGTGACCCGTTCAATGGGTAAATTTGAATTAATTTGGCTCTACAATGACTGAACAATCCACTGTGGTCATCAACAGACTACTTTTCATCAGTTTGCCCACATAAATACCTTTGAATGTAAACAGAGACCTGTTTTACCATTAATCAAATAAAACTGAGTAAGGTATTCATCTGAGTCACTGTCAGTCTTAATCAGAAAACATTTTATTATAGCTAAGTGGAAATTCATTTTGTGTTCTGATTAAATGCAGGCATACCCTACAACTTAATACATGCACATCACATAGTATCACTGCTCTTTGACCTGACCTGAATGTTTTTTGTTGTTGTTTTTCAGTTTCAGTTATATATTGGGGGGCATTTTGGGCATTGGGGGGGACATGTTCCCCTCAATGTATATGGTGACTACAGCCCTGTCAGCATGCATAATTAGGCTGCAGTTGTCTGGGTGCGCAAAGGTGAAGTGTGCTAGTCTTGTCATACAAAGTTTGATGGAGTGTCAACTGGACAATATGGAGATATTTGCATCTTGAAAGCCGGACTACAAATGTGGATAGACAGGGAGAAACACACGCAAGCCTAAGATGTGGTAAAATACGATATTCCTCACTATATGAAGTGACTGATAACAAGATCTGTATAATGGATTGTAAAGAAATTAGTCAGGTGTTTATTTTGTAGACAATTAATCTGTATTTATAGCGTGATGGGATGACAGCACAGTGATGTGTGTCATCACTGGAAAGCTCTGGTCCTGCGCTCCAAAGCAATATTTCTGTGGAAACAGTTGACGACGTGTTTTTTAAACATTTTGAGTGATAAAATACAACACATCTTCTTTGTAATGTCCATGATGTCTCCACATTAGGACTTAAACGCTCATGAACACACCATGAAGTAAGAACGACTTCCTGACATGGGAAATCGGACCATCTGAGGAGCACATGAATGATACTTGGTGGTTTACGTATGACAAAAACACGTTGGGGCAAGCCCTCCCGGAACACATATAGATTGCATTGGAGTGCCTGCATTTAGAAAAAAAAGCATTTTACATGGAAGTCTATGAGAGTGAGTCGGGGCGATTTCCCGCCAGGCTGATATCGCCCCAAAGGGCCGGAACGTGACTTCACACTGCCTCTGATTGGATATTCAGAGGCAGGACGAGCTGTTTCAAGTGAAAATGATTAGAATAATTAATATATTGTGTGTGTATATATGACAATAATGATGATGATAATCATACATTTATTATCATCTTTCTTTTTTTTTGTGGCTCGAGGAGGGGCGGCGCCCTATCGCCCTCTATTGGCCAGCCGCCCCTGAAAGAATACCTTTGTCCATTTCACATAACCCATGGCAATAATAATATCCCTGTTCTCTGATTTACTGTGAAATTTTTTAGGCAATTCATTCAACAATCAGACCAGATGACTTCTTTACTCTGCCTAATGGGGCCGGCCTTTATTTGTCAACCAACCAAAAACAATCAATCAATTAAAAACACAAACTGGAACTGGAACATGAAATCTTATATGACTAACAGACATTGCTTCTCGTTCTTTGAGTTTACATATGGCTTAAGGGGGAAAAAACAACCGTAAACGGACGGCATGATTAGTGTTGCGTTCAAGGTCCCCCAAAAAACGGGAGAAAAAAAAGGCCGAATATTGGAAATTTTTTGGGTCAGCCCTAAATCCCACATGCAAGGGGCTAGACATAAGGTTGTTGTTTTCAGCAAGTTGGCCATGAATAGCTGATGTTGAGCTGTAGAGTTGTGTTACTTGTTATGACCTAAGGTGTATTTTAATAAACCTGCCTTTGGTTTAATTTTTTCTTTCAAACTTTATTCCTTCTCATCTTATCTGAGTTCTGTTGTATGTTTGTGCTCGATAGATTTAATTGC
>NC_065525.1:11268560-11273841 GCF_006386435.1 Epinephelus moara
TTATTAATTATTTTGTAGATTTCAAGCACTTTTCTTTTTTTTGAAGTGTATTTTTATTTATGTATTTGTATTATATAATACAGACAAGAAGGAAAAAGGCAGAGACAAACATTGAAAAAGTCAATTACTTTTAATGTGTTAATGTTACATGTTGTGCATTGCATTTCAAATAAAAGTCCAAAAAATAAGTCCAAGGTCCATTTTTGGTATTTTTGGTACTCACTATAGGGGGCAGGGTTACTCCAGAAACATACATACTGTTTATGTGTATGTTGAGGAGCTGCTGTATCAAAATGAGTTGTCTTCCCCCAGAAATTAGGGTTACGATATGTTTCTTTTATGATTCCAATCCATTCCTCTTTTGCTGTGGCTCAGCATTTAAATAACCTTTATCAGATTTGATGGTTTAGTCACAGACTTTCCTAAAAAGTGTTGTGCTTTTCTTTCACAATGAATGAAATTGAGTTAAAATGTACAAAACAGTGAAATTTATCTTGCCTGGCCGGGCAGCTCTCTGGGTGCTCAGCACCCCTAAACCTCTGATCCTAGAATCGCCCCTGCATAGAAACAGTAACGCCAAGGTGTAATTGCAGTGTCACAGTACGCACAACTGTAAATTAGCCTTTAGTCAACTGTCAATTTATGAGCACCAGATCTTTGCTGTGGTAGGAGGTGGTACGTGTGTTTTTATGTATATTGTACTGTTTCAATTGTGATTGCTTGTGAAAAATTGAATGTAAACCTTACATAGGAGAAAGCATCTCCTTTTCTCCCCTCTTTCATGCTCCTTCAAGTCCCATTCTCTGTAACCTCTCTGTCACTCTTGCTCACTATTGCTGGGTAATAAATTGGTTGACACCAGACATTTAGGCCAGCGATGGAAATATCACATCCAAATATCACACTGACCCTGGGCAGCCCTCTTCATCGCCTGCCGGACAATGTCTTTCTTTGTTCTTCACACACAGAGGACAAGACAGGGATAGAGGAGGAAAAAGGACAGAAAGAGAAGAGTAGAAAGGATGTAAGAAAGATCTAAGAGAGATGTTTTAAAAGAGGAGGGAGGGAGACAGATAAAGACACCAGAATCAGACATCAGAAAGATCAGGTGCTTGATTCTCGTAATTTCCTCTCCCTTTCGCTCACTCTCTGAGGGGCCCATAGCGTCATTAAAAGCTCATTTGTACTTCTCCCAAACTCCTCCCCCTCTGCATTGATTAGATGTCTCATTGATGCTCCGGTGATTAAGACAATGATCGTCATTCCTTTGCAAATTGACCAACCAATCAGGAAAAATTTACATTTGAGCTCTCATGTTGTGTCACCTTTATGACTTAATTTAACATATACACACATGTACTTATTCAAGGCATTGTTTAGTTGGTTTTTTTTTTGTTTGTTTGTTTTCAAATTCCTGCATTTACTTTGTTGGGTCCTCTGAGGTAGAGAAAAGGCAATTAGGCTTTATGGACTGTGTTTCTGTTGCTGTGTCCATCAAAAG
This sequence comes from Epinephelus moara, assembly GCF_006386435.1. Taxonomy (NCBI): domain Eukaryota; kingdom Metazoa; phylum Chordata; class Actinopteri; order Perciformes; family Serranidae; genus Epinephelus; species Epinephelus moara. Next base: position 11,270,062 of record NC_065525.1, read on the forward strand.
AAAAGCAAGGTGACATGAGATAATGATTATGTTTCATTAATTAGTTTTAAATGACAACTCTCATTTACATGAAAAGTGTTGCGAAGTATCACACACAAGGAAACATGGGGAGTGTAAACTGATTCAGCTGCTTTCATACTGTTTGTAAAGGGGTTCTATGCGAAGTTTAGAGCACATGGGTTGTCTGAAAAGGGTTCTCAACATGAAGAAGACTGAGCTGGCAGCTAGCAGCTAACGGTGATCATTCCATAAACAGTGCAAATGAATGGCAACAGGGCTGACAGAGCTAATGGATTTAACCAGGGGGGAACCAGAAGGTGGGTGCTACACTTTCGCAATGGCGGCATCCTGACATCAGTGGTAACCGCCGTATGAATGTAGTGCAAAGCGGTGGCGATAAGCTGGCCAGTGTGATACACACATGCACTAACATGAAGGCACAGCTAAACCGGCTTACCAAACAAGCCACAAAGAAGCTCGGATTTAACGTGGTCTCTTAACAAAACATGAAATGACCACGGAAACAGTGCCAGTGGAAAGTCAATTAGGATCCCTTGTCATGGTGGGCACACAATGACGTCACGCAATGGGCAGTGGAGGAGGTCAGAGTGGCAGCTGGATGCTCATCCTGGAAATCATTGTTCATGTCCCGTGGGAAACTAAAAGTCAATGTGGATGTCTATAAACTTAACACACTTCAATCCTTTACAAACTAATGTCACTCTTTGATGTACTTCCGTAACCTGTTATGTAATTACATAACAAACATTGTTACTAGAAGCTAAATTACAGTCTTTTTCTAAACCTAACTTGGTAGTTTTGGCGCCTAAATCAAACCGTGCCACGACCACGCAATTTCAACAGAATACGTGCAACCACCACGTAATGCAGTGTTCAGAGGTCGTGGCCATTTTAGATATCATATTGCATTCCTTAAAGTAAAATAGGATGCTCACTGCAATCCACCTCCTCTTGATGGGGCTGCATTTTCTTTCTTCTTTTGCGCCAAGCATTGAGTGAACTGATTTAGATGAGGCCCCTAACTATTAGGGGTGTAACTATCCAACCACCAACATATCGATTCAGTGATCAACGATCTAATACCATTAATGCAATGTGAAATTCAGGAATAAATAAGCAATGTGGATATATTTTCAATTTCGTAGAAAATAGGGGTCAACAGACAAAGCACGTCATATGTAAACAATGCCGTTACAAGATAACACACAACATACCTGCCTGGTTGGGCATCTCACTCCGCTAACCTCTTGCAGCAACGTTAGCTGCTCTGCTTCAACAATGTCCCACTGCAAAAACCCACCTGAAGGCTAAAATTCAATTGTACTCTTCTGCAGGGAGACACAGTGACTTTAACCAATGGTGAGTGAGAAAAAGCATAAATAATACATGTAATTTGTTACACACTGTAATTTATTTAATCACTGAATGACTGACAAATTATCAAGAGGGAAAAAGTGTATTGTGATGTAACAGATTGCAATAGTGATTTCATAGAAGGGTGCTCAGTAACACAGTGATTCTTGTTGCCAAGTGAACAGGCTTTTTTTCCCATTGCTTTGTGTTGCTGCATTTGATCTGTTTTGATTCCTTGACAGTTGGATTGAATCTGATGACAGCTCGGGGCCTGCGATGCTCTGTGTGTGTCTTCTGTAATTGGTAACGCTTGATTTTCCTGTTTGAGAGGCAGAAAACCAGAGCAGCAATCTGTCTGTGAACAGGCAAACAGTCAAACCATCAAGGCGAGGTTTTTTTTTTTTTAAGATGTGAGAAGCAGAGAGAGGGAATATTGCTACTGATAGATCAAACCTAAAATCAATGAAGTCAGCGCGAGACAGGAATTCTCTCTCTCCATTAGGCTCCAACGCATACACACAAGTACACGGGCTAATTAAAGGCAAGCCAGAGTGGAGGAGAATCAGACAGGCAGGTATGCCAATGGGATGAAGGAGACTTTAGACTTCATAAAGAAAAGCGAGCAAATTGACCTCCTGAATGAGGGAACTGTTTCATTACATGTCCCCAGGGTGTGCAGGGTAATAAGGTTAAAGCTATAGGGCACACACTACAGGATTAGAAGACACAAAGGCAGGATGGAGTGAAGATAGAGATGAAGTCATTGTAGCACTGTAATGACTGCGCTGTAAAATACCGCCAAACACATCCCACACTGCCTCTAGTTTGAGTTCAGCACACCACAAAAACTTAAATGATATTATATTTTATAGATCAGAATCAGATTCCATAAATTGAATATAAAACTGAAACACAGATTATTTATTTGTAATTCACATGCAAAGGTTTGCTGATACGTTCAGGCAATCTGTGGCTTTATCTGTATGTAGGCAGCTTTGTATTCTAAAGTGTAATCAACACCACCAGTCATTTTGAAATCTTTCCCATGTCTGTTTCATGGAACAAATACACTTTAATTTTTACAAATCTGACTCTACAACAACTCCAAGAGACACATGTTTGATGCACATCAAGATGCCACCCCAAAAGTTTTTTCATGCCCTGAGTCAAGTTTTTCTCTGGCGCACTTCATGAAGCATAATAACTTAATAAGCTCAGCCTATGTCCAGGGACTTGGAAACCGGGGGGTCGTCAATTCAAGTCCCCGTCTTGACCAAGTATGGAGCATGGACTGGTTGCTGGAGAGGCTAGGACATGCCTTGGTGCCCTTGAGCAAGGTACCCAACCCCCAACTGCTCAGGTATCTGTCCATGGGCAGCCGTCTCACCCTGACATGTCTCCATTTAATGTATGTATGTATGTGCATGTGTGTGTATTTCTGGCCTGTGTGCATATGACAGCAGAGTGAAAAAATTGAATTTCCCCTTTGGGATTAATAAAGTATAGCTTCTCCTTCTTCTTGGCATATATTCATTTCAATGGAGTTGCTCATCTGGAGCATGCCATACACTAAAATGATTTTATAGCTTCTGGGTTTACTTCCATGGTATGCAGACCACTAAATATGCACAGTGGTGTTCCTCCCACTGTCCCCACCCACAAGTTCCCGCTTGCCTCATTGACATTGTGATGTTGTCAAATATAAAAGAAGACATATAGGTAAGAGTCATAATTGATCTTGTTTCCACTTCCTGTCAACAGATTTACAGGCATTTCTTTTATAATGGTGGCCTATGGGGAAAAAAGCTTTTAAGGCAGTAGGGGATATTTTGTTGCAATACCATGAGTGGCCACCGGGAAAAACTGGCTGCAAGGCTGACCAGCGCAGCCCAATGGGTCTCATACAGACCCTAAAGGGTGCATTGTGCATCCGTATTTTACACAAGGGGCAAGCGTCATTTTTTGACGCCCTGGGAGTGGACCAGGCTGGCTGTAGACTTTTATTCTCTCTATATTACCGATCTTAATAAAGATGTAGTTGATTGCTGGTTGAATTATAGTAAGTTTCTGTTCACCCTATGGGCCCGAACGACGCATAGTGCAAGAAGCCACGCGTATCACGTGAAACAGCGGAACTGTAGCTTTCCGACAAGACCAAGCACTTGTTGGTAATCCAATGTTTTCACAGCGAAAAAAATTGATAAATTTACAATAAAATGATGTATAACAGAGCTTTCATACAGCTTTGCACACACATTACTCTTGGATGGATTACTCGCGAATGCAGGCTCGCACAGAAATGCCACGCATATCACATGAAAGCGCAGGACCAGAGCTTTCCAGTGATACCACACATCATTGTGCTGTCATCCCATCACGCTATAAATCCAGATTAATTGTCTACAA
>NC_065525.1:11274050-11282573 GCF_006386435.1 Epinephelus moara
GCAATAATGAAAAAATACTGGCAATCATGTCCACCTGGCACAAACCACATGTTTTGGACAACTGTGAAGTGACAGAATGTCCCAGCATCATGGTTCTTATATTGCCAGATTCCAGAGAGTCTCCCCTCTTCATATATGGCAGAATATGTCAACTTTCAGCATGCTATGGTGAGATACATGTAAAAATGTAAGAATTTAGGCACACAGATTTGTTTTTTTTCATTGATATAAAAATAAATATTAAATTAATATAAAATACAGGCACATAGATATAGATATATGCATCTGTACATGTGTATGTAGCCTTTATAATGACTGTGATATGAGCTTAAAAGTAAAAACTGTAAAAATACCCCAAAAAGGCCTAGGGCCCATAGGGTTAAAATAAAAATACAACAAATTACTGTTAGTCAGCGGATCCTAACTAGACCTGCTCTGATACAGTGTCGTCAGTTTGAATTCATTCATCCACTCCTTATCAATATTTCAGTCAGCAAAAATGCCTCTGTCAATCATTTGCATAATGGAGGTTGGGAGTGTTTTTTGTGTGTGTGTGTGTGTGCGTGTGTGTGTGTGTGTGTGTGTGTGTGTGTGTGTGTGTGTTTCAGAACAAAAGAAAATGTTCAAAGAGAATTTTAATATCATACAAACTCATGTTTGTTTTTCAAAGAAAACCTGATGCTTATTACTAAATTGTATGTGATAAGAGTTCAGCCCATGTGGACTGATGAATATCGATTGTCAGGTTGTGAAAATATAGTAAAAATCTTGTTTCCATCATATAGGTGGGAGACAGTGCCGTCCAATTTGATAGAAAGGCGCATATTAGCCTGATATGTATGTCAACTATTATAGCAAACCTATGTCTTGATTTTCACCCCTATCTTCCTTCTTATATAAATATTTTTTATCAGGATCGAAAGGCAAGTATGTGCAAGAACAGTAACATTGTGATGTTTTTCCACTCACTCCTCTATTTCTCTCATTTTACAGACTTAGTGTTACTCTCCCACCAAATAAAGGCTCAACTGCTAAACTGTAATGGGAAGGGAGTGCATGACTGCCAGCTATCGTAAGTGTTGGGTCAAAGGTCATTGGGAGAACTGTTACAAAAGGCTAGCCATCACAAGAGTTTCAGGTGTATGCTTTTTTGAAATTGCTGTGACTGATCACAAAATAAACGGGAATAAAATAGCGATCTGTGATATTCTGCTTTGACAGAGCTTCCAGGTTTTGTTCCTAATCCCTCTGTGCTTTCTCAGTTTTCATTGGAATGAATGGCACACCAAGTTTGAATCCATTGATTAATTTATCCATGGTGTGAACATATACACAAGACTTTTATTACACAATATCTACCCCTAGTTTGCATTAGTTTTGTTTTCTAGTCTCAATATTTTGTCATGAGACAGATGCACATGTTCTAAATATGAAAGGATGAAAGGAGCAGGGGGCTTATACTTATACAAAAAAAACAAAGACATTTAAACCATTGATTGATGTGGGAAATGTCAACCCTATTGCCAGAAAGAATGTTGTCATTGTATAAGAGATGTACTCGACTCAGAATTGTGTCAGTCGAATAAGATTCAGCCTCTTAAAATGAATATTCGGCGATTCAGCTCAGGTTCAGGGTGACAAGTACATAATATAGTAAACAAGCTAACGCCACTAACGATGGATCAGAAATGTGCACCAACATTAGATACCCAACACTCGATATCCAACAAAAGCCAGAGACTGTGTCGTAATGAGCATCAGTGAGCTGTGAATTCACCATTTAACCAGCAAGAAGAGACAAGATAATGTTATCTTCTGTTACACTTCTCCTCCCTTGTGGCGTTGCATCATGTCCGCAACTGACTGCACACTGACTAACCAAAAAAAAAAAAAAAAAAACCACTGCTTGACGTAGGGCAATCTCAGGCGACTGAGGGGTCTCCAACTGACAATTCGTATTGCCGACTTTCAAGAGGCAGCCCTACATTTTATGTTACATTTGCATGTTATACTATGAAAATTTAGGTTTCAACAATGCACCAGTACTTTGGTTGATGTCTGGTTATGTATAGGCACAAAAACTACTTTTATGGTTCAGAAAATATCATGTTTTGGCTGAAAATACCCCATTTCGAGGGCACAATCCTCGCAGGAAAAGCAGCGGTGTCCCAAGAAACCCATTAAAAAGCAACATTTGCGGGCTGACAAGCCACTTGAAACACAGCGATGACTTAAAAAACATCCGGTTTTGTTGTTTGTTAGTCTCTAGTCTCTATATACAGACTGTATAGTCTGTATAGACAGTCTGTATATAGAGACTGAACAGTCTGTAGGCAAACCCCGGAGTCCTTACCTCCGGACATGGGCGTGGTAGTGGGGGGAAAAGTGGACCTGACTACCCAGGGCCCGAGTAGGGAGAGGGGCCCATGAAAATCCTGATTTTTTTTTTTTGTGATGTTTTTATTTCGAATGAATTGGGCCCTCCAATTAATTGGTGTCATAATTTATTTCAAATATATTGATAACATCAACTGAGAGAATGAACTTTATGTCACAGTCCTCCCACATATTGGACATTCTGGGGGTCCCCTCTTGGAGGTGCAAAATGGTTTAGTCCGCCTGACAGCGACCGGCCACAAGAGTAACGTCAGTGAGCCCAGATTGAATGACCTGGGGGCTAGACATCATGCTGCCCAAAAAGCATAAATCGGGGTATCAAAAGAAGAAAGAGAGGAAAGAAAAAGAAAGAAGGCAGAATGCGGGGAGGCAGCTGTTGACTGCTTTCTTTCCCAAAGGTGAACCGAGTTTGCTTGTTATGCAAAGTCCAATTAAAGTTAACGTAGTCCACTCCAGACAGCTGCTGCTGATGTTTGTATGCTCACGTGAAGTCTTTAGCTTAGCTAGTTGCCTACCAGGCTGCTTGCGGCTGTAAGTATAAAGACAATTATGGGCCAGCTAACGTTAGTTGTCAACATTAACCAGTTTCAGAAACAAACAGTGGCGCTGGCGCAGCCGCAGCAGCTGGAGCAGCAGCGGCCAGTCCTGGCGGCTCTTCTGAAGATGAGGCTGAGATTAGAGATGAGCAAAGACAAGGTGAGATCGTTGTTCAAGTATTCAAGGGCGAGCTCCCCCCTCCGACCCCCCCTTACGTTGGTATGTTGGTTCGCGAGGGAGAGAGAGAGAGAGAGCGCTTCCCGACATGAGTGTTGGTTCATGCACGGAGAGAGAGAGAGAGAGAGAGAGAGCTGCTGACTGGTAGAATTGCTGCCTAAATGCAAGTTGTTTACCTTAAGTTTAAAGTAAGTTAGCCTTTTGGTTCAGTGCGTGTGCTATAGCCTATTGTCTACTAACACAGCAGAGCTGAAAGTGAAACTCCATGCTGAGACTTAATAAATGATCCACCTAGCAATATTTCTGCTGCATATATCAACATGTAAATAGCCTACCAATATCACTGTAGGCTCAAGTGCACACTAGTAATATATTAATTGAGCAATAAAGCAATTCATTATTTTTGTCTGGTAAAAAGCCTTAGCATTGCAGTGCAGTGCTGTGCTTAAAAGCTATTGTCAATGCTCAATAAATTCATGATGTTACCAAAGCCAATGAATAATCATGTTAAATAACTGTGATCTCAATATCAATCAAAAATAATTGTGATTATGATTTTTGCCATACATTTTTGCCATAGATAGATCGATAGATAGAGAGAGAGAGAGAGAGAGAGAGAGGTGTAGGTGGTGAGAAGAACATAGAAAAACAATTAGCTATTCCTCTCAATCTGGCTGAAAAATGGCTTAAAACATTTTTGCCTCTGCAACTTGCTGACCATGATGAATACTGTGTGTTATAGCAAATAATTAGGCTAGTCTAAGCATCTATTGTAGGAAAGCATATCTGATGTTTACTTCACGTTTGACTTTTAATGAACATATTTGCAACCTTTCACATTATCTTTGTACTTGTTCTAAATGGTAGATGTCAAGCGCTGTCAAGCGCCCTCTTGTGGATACTTACCAGTTATGACTGTTTGGTTGACAGCCTCAGAGCTCAGCCCATAGCAACACAAAAATGAGCCCCATTTAAAAGACAGTCTGTCAACATAATAAGCAATGCTTGGCCATATGTTTCATTATTTTTAGCAGTTTATCTTGCACTGAAATGACCCTAGAAATACAAAGTGAGCTTGCTTTAAAAAGCAGGTTGGGTTATTTGTATGTTAAGAGGCTAATACCAATTCTTTATTCTTGTAGATGTAGAGAGTTCTGCATCAGATGCTGAAGGCAAGGAAGGGTGTAGCTTAAAACCCTATTTATGCTTTTTTATTTTAAATAAATACCCCTTTTTTTTCTTTTTTCTTTTCTTTTTTTTTTGCTCATGCACCTCGTGCACTGGCATGGATAGGGGCCCACTGACATTGAGAGTGTACAGGGCCCAGAATTTGGTGCTACGTCCCTGCCTCCGGAAGAAGAGCGAAAGAGCCCTGGTTTCCAGTTGTAGGCTGTTTGTAGTCCACGTGATATTGACCAATCACGTTTGAGCCAGCTGCAGTTGTTGCCAGGTTAAACGGTCCGTGCGGTGAACTAACGAGGCGGAACATAATTGGCATCACTGCAAATTCTGAATCCATCGCAATAGTTCAGCATATTTACTTATATATAAACGGAAGTCGGAAAAGGAAATTCGCCTCCTCCGCCCAAATAAAACCAGAATGCCAAAAAATCGAGGGTCTGCCCCCAGAGGCTGTATCGCCGTCTGCCGGAAGTCAGACGCCGAATACAGCCGATGGGTTCCGAGAATGGTTAGTCTCAAACAGTTGTCAGCTTGACAGACATCTTGCCGAGGTGTTATGCCATCCACCATCTGTAACGTATTTGTGCTCTGCAGAAACATTTAGTGCCAGCATTTTCATCTGATAACTGGGCTGGAAAATGCACAAATTGGTGCATAAAGATTTACCAGAAAGCAATATATTAAGTGCTTGATGGTCAAAATTTTTTCAGCGGAAGACCCCTAAACCACCCATTTCACATATGTTTTACCCCTCCCAATGTTGAAATGAAACCTATGCCCTGGGTTATTTGAGAACAACACCCGTGTGTGTACAGTAAATAGGAAGCTACAGAGGGTTATGTGTTGTACTATTTTTTGACCATGAGCAGTGACTTCCTGGAGTTTCTGCTGGTTGCCTGGCAACGTCTCAGTGATGACTAGACTCCAGCTAAATGTCTGCTGGCTGTAGATTCATAATTAGTGTACAGACATTAGAGTAATATCAATCACAGCACTCCAATGGTGTATCCAGCTAGAATATTTGACCTCCACATTAACTTTATCTGTGACCCTCTATAATCTGATGATTTTGGTTTGTTGCAGAAAGATTTTGTGTGGTTGAGATCAGCCCGAAACGCATGTCCATTGACAATGTAACAGAGCTTTCTGTACCGCATTGATGGTTGGACTCTTTACAGGGCGCAGTAGTCAAAGAGAATTTTTAATGTGTGTTCTTTGTCCATGCAAAGGTTAGATAGAAGAAAAGTCTCCAAAAGAAGACAGTTTGAAAAAGTGAGAGCTTTTTACTTGGCTGAGGTCATCAGTCAGTCCTGAATCTTTTATAACACAGCTGAGTGACCTACTGCTCCACCACCACCATCTCACACACACACACACACACACACACACACACACACACACACACACACACTGACACAAAAACTGAAGATGGACCGTCAGAAATAGCAAAACAAAAGTACACAAACTTGCGCACACACTGAATGGAGATGAACAGTCAGTGAAGATGGGCATACACACACACAGAGGCCTGCTGTTAGATTCCCACACAAGCTATCCCTGGCTAGGTGGACAATGAGAGTTCACCACACACACACACACACACACACATACAGTAAGCACCCAGAGTGAATAGTGCTGGTTTGAAGGGCAGAGGGCCAGAGTTGAGAGGTGACCAGCGTCCAGGTGTGCCTCTCCAATTATCTGCTGCTGCCGCTCAAAAGTGTACACACACACACACACACACACACAGACACACACACACACACACACAAGTACACACAAAAACACACCCTCCCGGCTCGAATTCCCTTCTCATCTCTCCCCTCCACACAATTAAAGCACCTCCCTGCTCCAGCACCTGGTCTCCCACTGTAGAGAAGAGAGGGAGGTAGGTACAGGAGGAAAGAGATCAATTTGATATCCTGTTTGTATTGTCTCTCTCTCTCTCTCTGTCTCTCTCTCCTGTCTGCGTGTCTTTTATTTCGTCTTTATTTGAAGTGAGATGGCAACCTGTGAGAGCCGACCCGCGTGGTCCTATTTGGCATGCCAGCGACTGCTATTTGACTTTGAAAATATAAAATCCATGAGGAACAGGGGGATACGGCTATGGTGGAGGAGGAGGAGGAGGAGGAGGAGGAGGAGGAGGTTGTTGGGGAGGAGCGGAAAGAAAAGACAAGATTGAGGAGGATGGGTGTGAACACGCTGATGGGTTCGTGTGAAGAGGAGAAAGAGGACAGGTGATGGAAACAATGTGGAGGAGGCAGGAGAACGAGGTGGAGGTGAATGGGGAAAAAATTGTTAAACAAACAGAGAAAGTAATAACAGGAGCTGAATGTGAGAACATTGTGGGGGATGAAAAGAAATAGGGGAGCGGGAGCAGATCAAAGAACAGAAGGGCGTGGAGTGAAATGGTGAGATAAAATAGGAAGCTGAGAAAAGACTGAGAGTAACAAAACAGGTGAGGCAGCATCTGGGGGAGGCAGCAAGGAGAGAGGCCACTTTCCATCCAAGGGGTTAGAGGGTAAGATCGCCTGGGTTGAGACAGCACACACACTTCCTGTGCAGGCCTGAGCCTGAGTGATTACTCACCTCCTGCAAGTTGTCCCTCTTCTATTTTTCATGGCAGGTTTTTTGTTGGTATATGGACAACAATTTTAGTCAGAAGTGCTGTTGCACCAGCTCAGTGGTATTTTCTTGTGACACTGTGAGTCTTTTCTTGGTGTGGTGGTTTATAGGGGTAGGAATCGCCAGAGGACCCACAATATGATATTATCATGATACTTAGGTCATGATACAGTATTACTGCGATATTCCAATTGCGATTTGTTAACTTTTTTCCAACTGCAAATTATTTCCCCAGAGGAAACCTTGTCAACATCAGTTTTACGTCATTAGATAAAGTTTTCAGTCTGTTCATCGGACTTCAATCATTTTTATCAGCAAAATGTGATGCAAAGCACACAGACTGACCAACACCATCATAAAACCTGTCAGAAATGCTGCATACACCTGACAAACTGACTCTGTATGGACACAGATCTTTGCACATGAAGTAGCTGATGGACTGTATTATTTTCTGAGCACTCTCAGAGTTGGATGGCAGTTTTGTCAAGCTTAGTGTGTCCAGTGTTGGTTGCTTTTCGGCAGAGCAGGTTAAGCGTTAGCTTGAATGTCAGCGGCTAACACTATCTCTGGATGGTGGCGTGTGAGGTAAGCCCTCATGTTCATAGTATTCCCAGAGTATTTTATTCTCATATGTCCCTGCTTGCAAATCGCACGTCATATCCAAGTCCTCCTTTTCTTCCATGTTAAAAAATCCAAAATAAGTCCAGTCGTTTGATTTAAATGCCGGCGGCGCATTTATGATTTCCTTCTTGCCTCCATCTTTGTTTTGATGAACTTCCTGCCAAATGCTGCTGATTGAGACCTCTGCTGACCTCACCAGGAAAATACAACATCAGCACCATCCTGTGGACTGAATAAGCAATTAATTTTATTATTCTAGTACCAAAAGTTGTATAAAATTTCTGTTTTTGCAAAAATGAGTAATGTATAATAAAAGATTAATATCTCAGTGTATCTGCAAAATATCCAGTGTATCCATGCAAAATATTGCCTTGCTATGCTGTATCGATTTTTTCCCCCGCCCCCTGTGGTTTGGTACTTTGGTGACTTGCCACAGCGGGGACAAAACACAAGACCCTATTCAATAACATGTCTGTAGAAACATTCTTACTCTGCGCATAAAATAAGTGTGCATGCAAAATCACCATCGGATTACATGTGTGATTTTGTTCTTACTACTGTGTGTAAGTTGGTGAATCAGAATCATTTCAAACTGACGAGCAGCTATCTGCAATCAGCATACTGCCACGCCCCCTTTTCTATATATATACAAGGAAATACGTTTACCCAGAGGTGTATCATGGAGAAAGTGGTGAGGTTGTTTATATGCACATATTAAGGCCCTGTGAATGTGAATGTAATGGCAAACAGAAACAGCTGATAAGCCATTCGTCACTCTCTTCAAATATGTTGGTACCTGATGCGCTCTTTCCTGAAGGCACGGACTGCAGTCTCTTCCCGCAAGGTTAGATATGCCATCTAAACAGCTGCATGGAGGTAGATCAGAATCTTTTACATGTATGCATGCCTATTAATTGGCTACCAATTAATTAGTTGGTTACAAATGAAGATATGTGAAATTTCTATAAAATAAAAACTGAGACT
>NC_065525.1:11283073-11302139 GCF_006386435.1 Epinephelus moara
GTGAGTGTTTGAGGGCTGTCCCATTGTCAAATCGTCAAGTCAGTGAGTCAGTGAGTCAGTGAGTGAGCCCTTTATGCCCCCTTACTGTAGGTCAGCATCGATGCGGACTTACGGTAAGGAAATTACCCACGGTTCATAGCGTTGTGAAATCAAATACAGGGGTTGCCCTCGGAACACCAGAAGTGTATATCTTGGCATATCTGCCAACGAAAACACGGTTGGCAGATATGCAAACGGTAACGTTATGGAAGGAGAGCGAGAAAAAACAGATAGATAAACAATGAAACATTACATTAACAAGGATTTAAGATGGTACATAAACACACATGAAGTCAGGGGAATACCAGTGGTTATATTCCACACACAAAGAATATATCTATCTCTATCTATCTATCTATCTATCTATCTATCTATCTATCTATAGATATATATAGATATATATTCTTTGTGTGTGGAATATATGCTGACAATAACTGATAAATGATCACGCCCAGAGCCGCCAATGTTAACAACATTTTGTAGAGAGGGGGATAAGTGCTGTCCCATTCCTATTTGTAGCATCCGGAGCCCTTTCAGACTCTCACACTCAATCACTTACAGCTGACGTCAGTCAAGTCAGTGAGGGTTCAGGGCTTGAGTCTTTAGGGGCCGGATTGGAATTGGGCCTATATGTTCTGTGCTGCTGTCCCTTCTCCCTCCCTTGCAGATCTGCTCAGTTGTGCTGCATTACCTAACGAGGTGCAGCACACCTGGCATGGAGGAGGTGTTTAAGAGCTCCTGTGCCAGCAGCAGAGGGGAGAGGCTCTGGTGTGGGGACTGCTGGTCCTGCTGCCTCTCACCGAGGGATTTTTGTTGTCTTGTTTGCCTGTCTTAATTCTAATAAATCCCATGGATTTGAGTGTTTTAAAGGTGTACAGTGCTATTAATTATTGGGTCAGTGTTTGGAGTTTGTTAGCCCCATAGCGTGGGGTGTAACAGTATCCCAGCACTCCATTTCGTTAATTTCAAATGTATTACAGAGTGGAAATCTAAAATGTAACATAAGTATTCCGTCGCCTATATCACTGTCAGTTGTCAGTTTTTGTAAAGTGTATGTACATCATAAAAACGTCAGAGTGAGTGCACTTTTCCTGTATGGCCCTCAATCATATGCTGGCTCCACCACTCAGTGATCAAAACTTTCAGAACCCTTGATCTAAGATTTTTGTTTAAGGTTGCTTTAAATGGTCTGTTTAACTCTCAAAAAATCTCTTGGGGGGGATTCCCTGCAGACCCACCTGTAGGGTTGGGTAGCAGAAGCTGGAAATGGTTCCTCCCCTAATGTTAAAAAGGTGATTATGGACCTGTTTTTTTCTTTTTTTTTCTCCATTAAACACTTTTTCTAGTTTATCTCAAAACCTAGGCCACATATAACAATACTCCCAAACACAGCACTTCTTCGAGCTCCCTTGTTGTTCTCTTGGCTCTACTGAAGAGGATAACCATGATGGAATTGACTCTTCCATCAGCCCTTCATTCCTTTCATCCACCACTGCCAGAAACTGTCAAAGCTTTCACTTAGTCAGGGCTGGAGGAACATCGCCTTCTTCCTGTTTTGTGCCATCGATCAATAAAACAGATTTCCCTCCAAATCCTACCCGGAGGNCATCAGCCCTTCACTCCTTTCATCCACCACTGCCAGAAACTGTCAAAGCTTTCACTTAGTCAGGGCTGGAGGAACATCGCCTTCTTCCTGTTTTGTGCCATCGATCACTTAAAACAGATTTCCCTCCAAATCCTACCCGGAGGAACAAAATGAAAAACACAGAGTAGCTGCTGGTAGAGGCTCACACATTCAGCGATCACGCAAGAAAAGAGCCGCTGCTGTGGAGGCTGCAAATTGGCCCTTGATGATGCCATTAGTACGTCACAGATATTAAAACAAGGTTGTTAAAATTCAGAAAATCATAGGTCAAGTACCAACTAAATGATAAATGATTGTATTTTCCTGCTATTATTTCTGTATACTCAGCTCTTCCTCTGCACTTTAATATCAATCTGTCCTGCTGTGGCTTTGCTGTACTCATGTCAGGATTTTTATCCTCTTGAAGCAACTTGAGTCTTTGACAGTAAGTGAAGGAATGCAGCCCCTTGAGAAACAAACTACACCGAGCACTTTCAGCTCTGTGTGAGTGTGTGTGTGTGTGTGTGTGTGTGTGTGTGTGTGTGTGTGTGTGTGTGTGCTCAGCTTCGGGGGAATGAGTTGTGCTGAGCCGTACCAGGACCTAAACATCCACAGTATCATCTCCCCTTCTCCACGTTTCTGTGTTTTTTTTCCTGTCTTTCACTCTTTCCCCCAGTTTCTCCTCTCTCTCCTACTCTGCTGCTGGTTTCTTTCATGATGTTGCTGTTTATCTGTTTATCTTTTTTTGTCTTTCAACTTAGGAAAATGCTCAGATTGTTAACATTTTGTCTCATTCTCATTTCTACTCAGACACTAAACCTGCATTTTTATTAGATTTTTTTTCCACAGCAGGTGGCAACCAGTTGTAAGTGAGGGAGACATCAAAATTAGTGCACTTCCACTACCAACAGAATGGATGGGTTAAACCACTAGAGGGCAAATCAATACTTTCCATCCATCCATCTGTAACCGCTTATACTGTTACGAGTTGTGGAGCCTATCCCAGCTGACACTGGGCAAGAGGCTGGATACGACCTGGACAGATCACCAGACTGTCACACATAAGCCTCTTTTACAATGGCTCTTTGAGGCCGAAATTTCACACCATTATTCTACCTCGCTGCTCTGTACAAAAGGTACCGTCACAGAATTGGGGGGACAGAGTTGTCTCTCTTGTAAAACAGCAGCAGAGATACAGTGCCAACAGGAAGTCAGTATAAATGGGACAGCCAGTAGGACAGGATCGTTAGTGGTGCAGATGTGACGTTTTGACAACGTGTTGTGTATGCGACCCATCACCGGAGAGTTAAAAAGCAGCTGATAGCAGTTAGCAGCTAACTAAAAGAAGAAGAAGAGCCCCTGAAAATGTCCACAAATTAGGAAAACAATGAGGTCCGGGAGCTCCTTATCCTCCATGCAGAGGACGAGATCAGCAGCCATATAACAGGGACGGTAAATGACTGTTATTGCCATGTTAATGTCATTGTTGTTGTTTATAAAATACTGACACACGTGCCTATTATATGGTACACTACCGGCTGGCACTGTTGTGTTACATGTCACGCCCATCATGCCTCTTTTGCTTCGGCAATGTCAGCATGTTGTCTAAAATCACACTGGAGCAGCATGATGCCACCGTGGTTTGATTCTGTGTAAAAATGCAAAGACGACATAAAGATGGGACTTGTAGTGCAATTTCAGTGTAAAAGGGCTGCAGAGACAGACAACAATTCATGCTCACATTCACTCCTAGGAGCAATTTAGAGTCACTAGTTAACCTAACCTGAATGTCTCTGGGCTGTGAGGAAGCCAGAGAAGACCACGGTGCCACAGGGAGAACATGGCAGCAGGTTCGAACTTGGAACCCTTTTTGCAGTTTTATTCAAAAGTGTACACAATATGCTAGATCTAGCCTATATGAATTTGTGGTGTCCTTTAATTGCATGCGGTCTGGGCTAGCTGTATGCATGATGACAATGAACACATTAATTTTTCATTCATATGATACATTACTAAAAACTTAAACATAATAAGGTCCAGTAGGCCTTTTCTACAGCAAACATTTTGACATGTTACAACAAGACAAGCACAGGTGTAATAAATGAAACTGACGATGTGCTTGAACTTTTCACGACAGACATTTTGACATGTCAAAGTAGGTAAAGCACAGATGTATTTAATAACATGATGGCTGCATTCCACTAAGAGGACGTCCTTTTATTGTGGCTCACTGAAATACCTTATCAGGATAGTGAACTATGGTTAATGTTATTATTTCCACCTGTGTGTTTCCTGTTATGACAAGTCAAAATGTCTCAGCAAGACAGACTAACAAACTTTTTCACTGTTTATTTGAGTTTTTAAACACTTTCTGAAATGATGTTTTCAGTAATTCTGGCTGATTGAACCTTTGCTCAGGTTGAGATATAATAAACTGGGAATACCACAAGGTCACCAAACTCAATGTACCAATTATAATGATGAAGGTGTTAGCTGCCCGACTTTAACAGGTGCAACAGGAGAGTGAAGATGATGTTAACCATGAACCATCCATACATGTCCACACAGTCCTGAGGAGAGGTCTAATCAAGCAGTGCTGTGTGGGTGAACCACAGGTGTGAAGTGATTTTAAATCATGTTGTTGCATATATATTGCTGTTTTCTGCAAGAACAAAAGACTCAAACCACTGGTAGGATGAGAGCTGAAAAGGTTTATGGCAGGAAGAAGAAAGGAGTGAGGAAGGGGTGAAAACTAAATAGAGAAAGGTGGGGTCAGTGGGGACAGTTAGCAACGGACTTCATCTGACAATATTCACAACTTAGAGTCATTTTTATGAAAATTGTTTTGATTTTTTTGATTGGCAAACCCTTAAAGAATGGACATATTTAGATTTTATGATCACTTTAAAGGTAAGAAGTCACCACTTTCTTTTCGTATGTCTTCTTTAAATGCCAGTCAATCTAAATGAATTATACTTTGGTGCTCATGGTCTCCATTAAATGAATTGAACAAATGAATCTGAGAGAATTTGACCAAGCTAACAATGTGTAGCATGTCTAGATTAAAAAAAAAGTTTTAATGTTCATATTTGTATGCGCAATCATAGCAGCTTAGAATTAGCTTAAGCAGGTAGCCGACAACCCAGTGTGTTCATTTTATACATCAAAAAAAATGCTGCTGCTCGTCTGGCAGTGTCAGGGAGAAACGCAGCCAAAAAAAAAACCTAAGTTCAGGGGGCGAAAAGTCCAAGTAGGGTGGGTGGAAGGGGTGGTGGATGGGTCCAACAACCACTGACTTTCCACCCTGTTTTTCTTAAACCCAATCACGTGCTTTTGTTGCCTAAACCTAACCACGTGTGTGTGTCGTTGAAGGAAAAACGTCAATACGTGATGTTGTTCTGATGTAGTAGGTTTATTTTGTAAGAGGCTATACGCAAACTGTACATTCCTGTGCACAGTGCCCGATAACGTCAACAATAAATGCACCCACGGTACCTTGCACGTCATATGCTGCCATGGAAAGTCCATGACCAAATGTCCATATATGACGAGGTCAGAGTGAGAATGTGTTGACCCAGCTGATGAAAGGAAATCAGCGTTTGACTGACGTTTCATGGTAGCACCGACACCATCAAAACCAGAGGTATATTAAAGCTGCATAGACCTATTTGTGGCCACTAGGGAGATAAACTCATAAGCCGTGATGTGTTATCAGTCACGTTTTATGGTACAAAGTTAGCAAAAGCTGCCTGCTGACATGTCCAGCAGACACTGAGCAAAATTATCATTATCATTACCATTAGAGTTTACCATGTCTGAAAAAGGCCACAATGAGAGCAATGAGAGTGAACCAAAAAAAATAAGTTGCTAAACAATGACCTGAAACTCGCTGAAATGCTCCATAAAGCTGAGGGGAGCTGCAGATTTGGGACTCAGCTTTATTCAGATTCATTATTAGAGCAACCTCTTTCACAAAAATATCTATCATAGCTGCTTAAACATTTCTTTGGGGCGTTCTTTTTAGCAAACAGGCTACATAAGTAGCATCCTCCATAGCAGCTACACAGCTGTGACTGAGACCAGGCTGAACTAGTTGCTTGCAGGTTAAAATAACTACAGAAATGTTCTGATTGGCTGAGCACCAAAAAGGGTTGATATACTGCACTTGGCGCCCTCAGGATTTACTTGTATGTGATTTTTTTTCCCTCCAAATTTTTTTCAAGAGGCCTAATCCATGTTTTCTATATCTGCTCTAAGTAGAACATTTAGATACAGCCTCTAATGTGACTACTGAAAGTGGACAAAACTACAGTTACACTGACCAGCTCTCGTACTTCAAAGGCCCTCGGCGGCATGAGGCTGGGACAGAGATGAAACACCGAAACACACACACACACACACACACACACACACACGCACACACGCACACACGCAGCAGAGAGAGATGAGAGATATAGGCCTTGTCCAGCAGCTGAGATATAGCACAAGAGCCCTGGGGAATTTCAGGGGATTTCCACAGAGGGAATCGGACACGTTGTCTGATTTACACTAACACTTTGGCTAAACTTATGATAAAAGTTCACAAAAGAAACATTGCTGTATCTGTCTTTATCCATCTCTGCCTCCATCTGTCTTTGTCTCTGTTTTCTGCTCTGCTGCTTTCTCTCGCTCTCTCTTCATAAATACTGCGGTGGCTGTTGGTCCAGAACATTTTGTGTTGTGAGTTATTGTTTTCATATATGTGAGAGTTGTTGACTGTCATCTTACTGATGAAATTTCCTCCCCAAAAAGTATTGTCATCAGTTATTGAGAAACTAAAGGTCATAAGAGTGACATAAATAAACCAGTGCATTTAGGGAAAAAAAGAAGTAGCTAATGTTGGACAAGGAAGGATGAGAAGAAAAAAGAAGAAACAGCATCAGAGTGTGAAAGAGAGTGAAAAGTGTAAAAGAAAGTTGAGAGACTGAAAGAAAACATTCATTTTTATCTGCATTTACTGACTCTTTTTTTCACTGAGAGGAGAGCCAAGGAATGCAATGAGGAATCTGGTGAGAGATAAAGAGAGGAAAGTGGATGGTACTGTACTATACTCTGTGTGTGTGTGTGTGTGTGTGTGTGTGTGTGTGTGTGAGAGAGAGAGATGATTGTGCAACTGTTTGTATCCACTGGAGTACACAGTCGAGTTTTTTTTTTTTTTTTTTAATTATGCCCCTTTGTCTTGTCACTCACAAACCTGCTCTCTAAAAATGTTTGAATTTTAAATGAAAAAGTCTGGTTGTAAGCACAGTGGGCAGGATATAGGGGAGAGCGGGGTCAGTTGGGACAGTGCCTTTTTCACAAGTTAGAAAACAACTATGCTGATGCCATTCACCATGCTCATACTCAGCCACACCCTCTTCACTTTAGAACCTCTAAAATGAGACCTTCTGATTATTCCTCGCATTTTGTTCTGTTTTGAAATCAACAGTGTTTGAAGTAAATTTTTGGCTCTAATTTTTCTTCCACCAAACATAAAAATATTGACAGAAAGGTGATTTTCTGACCTATGAGTTAATGCAAGTGTGAGCTGTCTGAATTTTTGTCGGTGGATAGCTCGGGAGTCCAAAGTGTGTCTGCTCTCCTTGGGACCATAGACTGTATATAAAGATGGATGACATGACAGCTTCCCAAAAGTGAAGCTGTGACATCTTGATCGCCCCCTGATGGCTGGCTGCAGTATAGGTCATAAAGCCCGCCCTCTCCATGTTAGTGGTTGGGAAATGGGAAAAGTTTGGTTTTAATAAGCTATTCAATGCTATAAAATGGGGATTTTACAACATGACTGACAACTGTGTGAGCCAAATGGGCTTGCATTCAGTGGCGTTGCTTGCAACTGGTTGGATGGGTGCATGGGCGGGAAATTTGATACCGCAAAGAACGCAACTGCACAGACTCTGGCTCAGAATGACGTCACCAGAGTAAGATGGCAGTGGCCGTATCCAGGAAATTTTAGCTTTGCTTCTTTTCAGTGGGGGTAGGTAGATCGTCCATCTGTATATATCATCCATGCTTTCCAGTGATATACATACATTACAGTAGTGATGTCATTACCTGTGGAGGAGGGGAGGGAAGTGGGCACAGCAGGAGGAGAGTGACAGCTGACGAGGAGAGTACAGGTTGGAGTGATTTAGCGGTGTTTTAGCAGAGTTTCGGTGAGTTTTAGTGGAGTTTGGGCGGCGTTTTCTTTGTAAATAATATTTAGTGTTGTAAATAATAGTATTTGTGGTTTTTTGAGAGCTTTTGAGTTTTTTATGCCGTGTTTTTGACTGTTTTTTGATGTGTTTTCACCATAGTTCGTAGTTTTGCCATCGTTCGTCTTTTTTACAATAGTTCATTTTTTTTATGTTCATAGATAGTTATAGTCAGTTATAGTTTTGTAAGTACTGGAGGAGGAATGTTGAGGAGGTCGACGAGGGACAGGAGAGTCCCGTTGAGATTTGTGGATGAGGAGGATGGACCGGAGGAGACTGGTGGAATGTAGTCATCTCAACCACAGTAAGTAATACAGTTTGTATGCACTGGAGTATTCCCAGCTTTACTACAAAAATGTTTTTCAATATCTAGTGTAAATTTTCTTATTGGCTTGTTTTAGAATCGAGAATCGTTTTATAATCGAAATCGTTGCCCTCAGAATTGGAATTGAATCGAATCGTGAGGTGCCTAGAGATTCCCACCCCTACTCTTCAGTGGCAAAAATGAGAGATGTGCCCTAATCAGCTGCCCTCTTGAATGATGAAAATGAGTGGATGTGCCCTTTTGGCTGCCCTCTTGTCCCCATATCATGCAGTAGGTGCCCTTTTTTCCTTTTCGCCCCTGTCCTTCAAACATCCCGAGTCCGTCACTGCTTGGGACGGTAAGGACAGTTTTATGTATAGTTTCTACCTTAGTAGGACAAAACAAGACAAACGTTTTTCCGAGTTTGATAAGACACACTGTGATTCAAAGCTATTAGCAGATTTGCTGAGCTAAATGAATTGGTCATGTAAACTTCATAAACTTAATATAGGCCAAAATATAAAACCCTTACATATTTTGAATGTGCAGAGTTGAACTATTTAGCCTACCTTTTATACATAAGCCTACAGATTACATGTACCTTATGATAACCACACTGAGCTGATAGGTGCCACTATAATGAAGATCCAGAAGATGGAAGTTCCCTATCTCAGTAATTTATGAAATATAATCATTTTAAAATATTTTCTTTTTCCTTAAAGAAATGTATGAACAAGTGCGATCCTAACTACATGGTGTTCAAATTTAGAACCCTACCCTACCCACTGTCCCAATCATCACAGGGAAGAGGAATTTTGGGAAAGTACACTCAAAATTGTTCCTTTCATGTTTGGCTCTAAAAAACTTGTATCTGTCCAGGGATCAAATTATTTTCATTACTGTTTCAGTAGTCTGTGAGCAATGGATGTTTTTTTTTTCATGTCGATACAAAAGTGTCCCAATGGACCCCGCTCTCCCCTACTGTACTGGAGGGAAAAACCTTCTGCTGTGTGTTACAGGGTGAAACCTCGGTCAAGGTCAGCTGATGTATAGATTTAGTATTTGCACATATTTCTTTTTCTCTCTCTTTGCTTTCCTTTCTTTATTTCTTTTTTAAGATACTGTGACTTCAGGTCAGGGGCATAAAATTCCAAAAATATAATTTAATCCTCAAAATGATGGAATTACATACAATGACGTCAACAGTGTTTCCTTACTGTCTCTCTGTGTGTGAGGAGGAGTTGACATTTTAGTACTTTGGACAGATTAAACTATGTGACCTGCTTGTGGGTTTTTACGACGGCCATGATATATTACAGAATAATAAATAAATGCCGACTTAATATTAAGAAACTTTTAAAAGAATAAATAAAGACCACAGAGGCAAACTGGTACTGTATCAAAACAGTCACAATACATTTAAACAGAGAGAAACCATCATTTTCAATTATCTCAGTACAAAATGTTTCAATGACATTTGCTGTTTTATGACACAAATATTAATACACATGAAAGAAAGAAAAATTGAAGTATAAACACTTCCTGGATCCATCCAAAGACAAGTCTAAAATATATCAGTTAAGTTACATATTTTCCCCCATGGAAAGAGTTCAGTTCCCATGGTGAAGAAGTATTATTTACATCTTGACCATAATGTCCCGGCCACAGAGCCAGTGTGACCCAAAAGACATATTTTAGAGCTCGCAGTGTCTAAAACACTGCCAGAGTCCAGCAATATTTACACACCGCAAAGACAAAAGACTCAGACAATTTAGCTCTAAGAGCGCTGAGCACTTACAAAAAAATCCAACCCTCACATTACTCAAAAACAAAAAGTTCAGCTTTTAAAATACAACCATAAAGGCATATGTGTTTGCAATGTATATATTATGCTAACCAGACAAAACACCTAAAGCTTACATTGCAAACACTTCAGAGGGTGTTAGATGCAAATTAATCACTTCATTTGATCCTTTAAATCAAACCCAGCATTATTTTTTATAACTGTGAAAACTATAAGAGACGGCAGAGAGGACAGCATGTGCGTGAGCACAGCAAAATGACACCTCACTCCTTTTAAAGCATTCCAGTGAAAGCAATGTTTGACCACAAAGAGATAATAAATAAACCTCCCAAAGAAGTTCAACATAAAAGATATTTACAGCTGAAAAGGCTTTAAGCTGTCAGGGCATATATGTAGCTGACCGCAACCTTCGACCTCACTGTACACAGGGTGGCAAGAAAATAGTCAGTTACTGGGGATGATTGAAACACTACATTATTGTTATGGAAACATTTTTTGACCAGGGTTTCTCGACGCTCGTTAAAGACACCAGCATTCACGCTGAGCAATGGGAACCTTCTGTAAAGTAAATGTACTGTAGTGTGAACATTTTCATATTAACATCTAAATTACACAGCATTTCTTGCCTGTGGAAAATGTACTGGTAAACAGAAACTCAAATTAAATGCTACTTTCCATTTTACTGACTGACTGTATGAAATGATCATTGAAAATAAGGAGAGGTTTCTTTGAAGGATAAGTCTGGTGATATTCTGTATTTTAATTATAAGACCAAAACCAACAATGAATTGATCTTACTAGCAAGTATTGTGACGGGATCAATGCCATAGACCTGTGAAACGCTGTTGCACTGGGTGACATGATCCTTCCTTCCAATGAACATGAGCATTATAATTTAATTTAAGTCAAACTGCAGCATATACGCAGCTGAATATGCCATGCATTTTGAATGTTATTTTATTTTAATTATTTTTTTTTGGTTTTATTTTTGCTTTTGCAGATACAGGCTTCATAAATACCATTCAGAAAGTCAGTCACTGATCTGTCGCTACTCTAGTAACTAGGTGTTAGCAGTGGTTATCAGCCTTGTAAGTTAGAAGGCTCCTGCTGCACCGACTTGTATGGTCAGAATGTCACAATGACCTTATTAAATGGCCGTTGACGTTCCTAAGGATCACAATGGAAATAAGCTCTTGGGCTTTAATGTTTTATATCCTTTTAATATAATTTATTTCAATTTTTCAATTTGAGAAATCAGTTCACATAATCTGGAAAAATGTTGTAGTTAAGTTTTGGTTCTGTTTAGGCACAAAAAACCCCACTTGTTTATGGTTAAGAGAAGATCATGTTTTGATCTTAAACACTCGTGTCTGGGGCTAATAAACGTAGCTGGAAGAGCAGTGATGACTTGCTAGTGAGCAACGGGTGATGTGATTGTTGGTTCTCCAGCCACCATCCCCTCCACCTCCCAATAATAAAGTCAGCTTATATGTGGCTGCATAGCAAGAAACACAGCTGTTTAATACCTGATAGCTGCATGGCGGTACTGGTCACTGCAACAGGAGCCCTCTAACCTATGTCTTGGTGTTTATCAGACACTAAAACACTGCACAGCAGCTTATAATGATACAAAGAAGGATTTTACAACTTATTTTATATTACTTGCAGGTAAATAGTGGAAATGCAGCGTGCTTGCAAGTACATGATTGGCCAAAACAGCATCTCACCAACTGAAGTTGCATTGAGTTCAAATTTTTTTTGCCAGACAAACCTCTGATGTGTCAACAGAGTGGTTCCATTCAGCTGATTGAGGAGGCTGTGGTTTTCGTGCAGTTCTAATGTTGGTTTGAAAACGCCGTAACATATTCTTGGTTTTGGTCTTTTAATGGGCTTTGTTGGCAATAGAATACATTTAGAATATCACCAGTCTTATCCTTTTAAACCTGACAACTTAAGGAATAGAAACACAATTCTGAATGTGTCAAGACTCTTTTGGCTCAGAGGGTAGACTGTGGTGTCTACTTCTTAAAGTCAAACAGATGTACAACTACTATTAACATTTTAAGGAACCCATTAGGACTCTCCTGGTTCCCACACAGGCTAGTTTCTTGGCTGCAAAGAGGGTCACCAGGTCTGGATTAACCGGAGACAGAATATATAAGCAGATGTAAGCCAGATGTTTACATGTTAAACCATGATACAGGCTGAGAGAAGACTCAGATGGCCAGCTGGAGCTTGGTGAGGTTCCTTTGGTGCATGTTGTGGTGTCGCACCAACTCATCGCTCCGGGCGAACTTCTTCTGACAGTTGGGCCACCGGCAGTTGAACGGCTTCTCGCCTGAGAGAGAGGTGGGATGGATGGACAGGTTGGGAGAGACAGAGGGTGGATTCAAGAAGACGTGGAGAGGATGGTAATGACAAGAGGTGGAGGAGAGGAAGGATTTAGAAAGGATGCAAGCCGGATGGAATAACAATGAAATCAAGTGAAAAGAAAGAAGAAAATGAGAGAAATATTAGAATATTATGCTGATCATAGTCTGAATGGGAAGATTAAATGGAGTTTATGTAGTACTGTAAATAACTGCACAAGTCAAGTAAGAATAAATACATGTTGACATTCCTAAATATGTTGTTACATTACATTACGTTACTTTATATGAACATCGAATGGATGAAGAAGAAATGGAAAAATAAAAGTTTACGCACTTGTTTTACCTGTATGAGTCCGGGTGTGTGTCTTAAGGTGGTCAGACCGAGAGAACTTTCTCTGACACGTCTCGCATTCGAAGGGTTTAACTCCTAAAGACATGTACAATATGCATGCACACACACACACACACACACACACACACACACACAGCATACAAACAAGCCCAAGTTCACACGCACAGACACACACATACAGAAAACACATGTTCAACATCACACACACACGCGCGCGCACACACACACACACACACACACACAGAGGGAGATAGAAAAATACAGTAGAGCAGAGGTTTGCAGGGAAGCCATTCCAAAGTTTGACCAGCCTTTAGCAACTTCATCTGAGGAGCGTTCAGTGTACACAAAATGCAAACTGTGCATATCCAAAGACTGCATTGTCCACAAAATGGCTGTCATGCAAACAGCGGAGGAGAGCAAGTGGAGAGAGCAAATACAACCAACTGAAAGGAAAAACAACATAAAGACAGAGACAGATTGAGTAAAACAGATCAAACCTGTGTGTCTCCTCTGGTGTCTTTTCAGCTGGTCAGAGCGAGAAAACCTGCGGCCACAGTCTGTGAACTCACACTGGTAGGGTTTCTCCCCTGTACAAAGACGAGAGAGAGGACAGTGAAATACAGTTAAATTTTAAATTATTTGATCACTTTTTTTATCCCCTTGGACGTCATGGATTACACACACACCCAAAGCAAAAATTTGGTTTAAATGTCTCCTTGTTAAATTTTGTTGACAATAACACGTCTGCTGTTCTCCTTGTGGCTGTTCATGTACAATAGCAATATATGTAGAGCTGAAACAATTAGGCAATTAATTGATAAGCTAATTGACAGAAACTTAAGGCTACAGTAGGTAATTTTTATAAAATAACTTTCTCATATTTGCTGAAATTCTATATCCTGACAGTAGTACATGAGACATATAATCTGGTTTCTCTGGCTTCTCCTAGTGCTCCTAATGGCTTTGCAAGAATGGAAACAACCAATCAGAGCCAGGAGGGGTCTCTGACTGCAGTCTGTTGATTGGTCAATAGTGAACAGTTACTCTTGCTCAGAGCTGAGTTGTGGCTGGTTTTGAAGCTTTGGTAACCTTTATTCATACCGTGGAAAGTCTTAGTAAACTATAACTATAAAATGAGAGGATGTTTTGCTGCCTTTCGCAGCAGCTGTAGCCTGAGAAGGAAATAACTTTATTCACTGGGCTGACTAAGTTCAGGTGAAGTGGATTCTTGTAAATGCCTTTAGAAGCACTGGGAGGAGCCAAAGTAACTCAGTTTTTTCAAAGATTATCTGTCTGATGTACTACTGTCAGATTACAGACAGTTTCAACAAGTATGACAAAAAGTTATTCTATAAAAGTTGACAAACTGTAGCTTTAAATTGCAACAATTCTGAAATATTTTATTAAATCTTTTCACTTGCTGGTTTTCTCAGAATTCTGTGTTACCTGAATGTCTTCAAGTTTTGGTCCGACCAACTAACTCCTGTTAGCTAGAGCCTGGGAGGAAATACTCAGCTCTTCACAGAGCTGTGAAACTGCTGCTGCTAACAGTTGCTCTTAATTTTGACAGTTGACCAATAAATCATGCTCACGATCCAGTAAGTATTTTCTGGCAATAGCGGATAAGAAAACTGGGGCCAGTGGAAATATCACTTTCAAGCTTTTTAAGAAGGCAAACAGAAAACCTTAGTGTGAAGAACACGTTGACAGTAAGGGTGCCTTTGGGAGGTGTGTTTGGAACCACTGGCACAAACAATACAGCTGTCAGCAATTATGTAACAGGCTTAGTGAAATGTCACAGCACATTTTCTGTTGGTTTCACCTGTGTGTTTGCGACTGTGCATCTGCAGATGAGACAGCTTGAAGTAACGTTTGTTGCATCCTGGGTAGGCGCACATGAACGGACGCTTCTCACTGCTCTCTGACCGCACTATGGCTGGAGCAATGCTGGGCACCCGCCGCACATCCTGCACTCACACAAACACACACAGACACACACACACACACACACACACACACTTATAATTTAAATCCAAACCACTTGAGGCAAAATTAAAAAAAAAAAAAAAACTCTCCCTGGACATTAATAATTGAACCGGTAAAATGGAATTTAGAAAAC
Source organism: Epinephelus moara (assembly GCF_006386435.1). Lineage (NCBI taxonomy): Eukaryota > Metazoa > Chordata > Actinopteri > Perciformes > Serranidae > Epinephelus > Epinephelus moara. Next base: position 11,297,918 of record NC_065525.1, read on the forward strand.
AGGCAATTAAATCTGTCCTGTGTGTAAATAAGTGCATGTGATGTGTCTGGCTCATGGGGATCATTATAATAAAATGCTCATATATTCATTAGATGGGAATTAGCAGTAAAGTGACCCCAGACTGACTGCAGCCCAAAGGGAGCTGTTAGTCACGCCTTTTAAACAGACCCGCTTCCACAGCGCCCCATGACAGCCCTGCTGCTCACTGCTCACCCTGCAGGAGAAGAATTACAACAAGTAACACATGGTTGTAGAGACAAAATCAAAATTTTCTATCTATATAGTAAATGCAGGTTTATATTTTCACACCTATATTTCCTGTATTTTGCTATTTGTCAGCCCAGTACATGATGTGACATTTCAGCACATCTCCAGCTCTGTTGGCGAGAGCAACCACAAAACATGACTCTATGTCTTTTTGCTCCTAATGGAGTTCTGTCTCTCTATGTGACAAATTTTTAGAATCAAAAAGCCGCCGGCGTGACCTGTAATTAAAGAGCTATCTAACACTGTTACCACTGGCTCTTTACGTTGATGCAAAGTAATAACCTACACTCAGTACTCTGCCCAGCTAGTTAGCTGGTAATGCAAAATAAGAGCAGAGGTTGACTGCGTCTATGTATTGTATTTATTCACAACAGCAGCTTCTAGCTGCTCTAGCTAACGGGTGCTAACTGCCTAAATTTGGTAGCAGTTGTTGAGTCACTGATTGAAGGTCTGTCTCCTCCTGGCGAAGTAGCCTACAGCGGAGGGAAGTGAGGCGGAGGGACCGTGGGGTCTCATTTGTGGTTTGATAAACAGAGAGACAGAGAGCAGGGCAAGGACGGGCTGAGTGAATGCATTGCAACTCTAATGAAATAAGATTAAATAAATCAATTTATGGGAAACAATGGGTTAATGTTTGAAGCTTGTGCAGATGCCCTTGGTTGTCTGATGGGAGGGGCTTAAGACAGAAGGGAGATTTCTGCCTAGCACAGCTGTCAGAGAGGCTGGGGGCATGTGATTGGCTGAAAGGTGTTGGGGTGGTGATAGCCACTGTCACGAAGAGACATTGGTAACATCTCCATTTTTAAATAAAAATAAACAATTAAAAAGAAATTGAGAGGGGGCATTTTGCAATATTTTTTTTCCTAAATGAAAGTGAAAATTATCATGAAAATAACAATGATGGAATGTAAAGCATGTCAAAATAATGTGTTGAGTTTAATATTATGTTGAATTATTTCACGAATTGTCGGTTCTTCATCATAATTTATTCATGGGATTATTTGTTTCACAATTACTTAGTTATTTGTTTATTATCGAACACGTTGGGGCTCCATATTAAAATAACTGACAACTAATGCAGCATTTCTTACTGCAGTAATCAGGAGTACAGTCTGGTGTTGCTAGTCACAGATCAGCAAAGCTGCCTGATTGATAGAGTGATAGAATTAACCATGATTCAGTAATTTGCTGCGTGATTCTTGATCATAGTACTTAGTTTTTAACAAGCTGTGTAATATTTTTTGCTTGTCATAAACCCGTATTAATGAAGAATGAAATTCCATGGCTGTCATCTGTATTTCCTTTGGCAGTGACTGAGAATTAGTGTAATCCCTGTAATAAAAATTACGGAGCAAAGCATCACTTTGCTACCCGATCTGTTATCTTGTGTTTTAGCAGCTCCTAAATTATACTTTAAAAGGCATGAGAGTGAGAGTTGGTTTATTCTTTTGCACTGAGCCAGACCTCTTATGTGTGTGTTGTACAATCCATTTCTATGAACAGAAGAAAAAAAAAGAGCAAAGGAAGAAAAGGAGCATGGTGAATGATGAAACAGGCCCCAAAAGGAAAGAAAGAAAGAAAGAAATATTTTAAAAAGTCCTGCTGTGGACTAAGAGCAGGTCTGGAGAATCTCTGCTCCCCGTCCTTTAGAGCTGCTGACAGACAATAATTAAAATCTAATGATTTATTAACATGCTGATCCTCGTATGGAAACTGTATCTTTACCCAGTGTAACTGTGTGTGTGTGTGTGTGTGCGCACGCGCGTGTCTGTTTCACCACTGCTAATGGATTTGTGGAAAAAGATTCCTCTTGGCCTTTAGAGCTGCCTTTAAAAATCTCTGTGTATGTGTGGACGCAACATGTTTGTGTGTGCGCGCATGTGAAGGCATTCGTGTGTGTGTGTGTTTGTAAATCTCTCCTCTGCTACATATCAGTATTTCCTCTTCACATAGCCTGGTCATTGCATCAGGCTCTCCACTGCTCATCTCCTTCAGTCCACTCGTTTAAAAATGTTAAAATTATGCTCTTTCTTTTGTGTCACTGACGTGTTTTTGTGTCTGTAGGGTTTTCAGTGTGTCTTTTTTATGCAGGGTAACCGTTACAGAGTGTGTAACAATAATATGTGTGTATAAAAAACATGTACAATAAAGACAGAGGAGCTGTTGGACCTCACTATGTCCTCTTGATAATAAATAAAGTAGTAACATGTGGAGAGATGCAGTATGAGACTTACCTGTATTCCCCTGAAGACTCCATGTGTGTGTATGCGGTACTGTGTGCTGCAGCTGTACAACATGGGGGTGCTGGGGTCGCTGTCGTAGCCTGCTGTATGGCTGCCAACACAGAAAGTGAGAGAAGTGATGGAAAATAAAATTAAATCAACAGTCAATTTATGTAAAAGTCAGAAAATCGACTTCAGTTAAACACTTTTACACAGTTGACCAGCTGTCTCAGATCCAGCTGCGCAGCAACTCTAGCTATCCAAGTGTAGACAGCTGAAACATTTTCAGCTCCAACATATCAGAATTGCAAATCCTGTGCCACTAAATTATTTTCCAATCACAAAAAGTCACAGGTAAAAAGATGGTTTGTGCACAGACAGCTGCCACATACAGTAGGATGAACATAAAGCAGCGAGACATCATGTAACAAGATGCAAGAACATGATTCAATGCTATAAATCCATACAGTGTAACACAGTGGCAGATATATAGAGCATAAAATTCTGTTTGACTGCAGGTAGCGCCATTAAAGTATCATTATTCAAACATGTTCACCTCATCATATACAGCCCGTAATGCAAAACACAGACCAATCATGTGTAGTTGGGGGGGTTGTGTAAAACATCTGGTCTTAGATGTTCAACTTTGACCTTTGGCACAACGAGCCCAGATACAAAATCAGCTGGCCCATGTAAAGGAGGAGGTGTTTATATTTAAACAGAACTGATATCAGAGAAACTGACCGCATGAAACCATGCAGGCTGTTCTCACAAACTGTTCATAGGTTTTCATATGTAAAGTAACATGCCCAAATTCATACACATCCCACGGATTTTTGAAATGGCTGAGATCACGTGAGCAAGTTCCAGGCGGTCGTGTAAGGGGGTAGGTAGGGGTGGTTGATGGGTCACAAAAACGTGTACCTTGTGCCAGGACTTTCCCCTGGAGACGTGTGTTTGGAACCGAGTGAATTTTGAGTTATTTTAAGGTACGTCCTAGTCATGTTTCCTAAACCTACCCACAGCAACTTTACTTGCCTTGACCTAACCTCTGTAACTTTACGTCAATTACGTAACAGTGCATCAAGGATGTAACATCATTCATTAGGACGTCGTTTGTAGGATATCATAGGAACCGTTCTATGTGAATGAAGCATGTAGCCTAGGATGAATGCAGAACTCTACAGTAGGCTACTTTGTGCGGTTCTATGCAGTATTTATTCAGATTATATTTTTAGCCTTGCGAGCAGCATGGTTTTAGGGATAGCATGTCAGTCAGCCAGTCCACCGCTTTGGTCCAGATCAAAATATCTCAACAACTATTGCATTGATTAGTTGCTATAAAAATTGGCACACACATTCAGGTTCCCCTGAAGATGCATCGTAACAACTTTGATGATCCGTCAATTTTTCATCAAACGCTGATCGTCAGGTCAAACTTTGAATTTGTCTAATACTTTCAATAATGACAAAATAACTACAAAAATAATAAAAGTCATATCAGCCTTAACTTTGTTTTGTGTCCAGTGCCAATTAGCAAATGTTAGCATGCTAACATTTGCTAATTGATCTAACTTAGAGGTTATTAAAGGGAAATTTCGGGTTATTTCAACCTGTCTCCTATCGTCCTAAATTTGTTTCAAGTGACTAGTGACATAAAAATAATAGTTAGCATGTTAGCCGTTAGCCTAGATACAGCCAGGGTGCATAGTAGCGTCAGACCTGTTAAAACG
>NC_065525.1:11302284-11351370 GCF_006386435.1 Epinephelus moara
CTTTTCAGGCTACTGTCTGGTTCTGCCTTCCAGCTGTTGCTGCTTGTTCTCGCGAGATTTCAGGCACAGTATGAGATCGCTGCTTGTTCTCGCAATATTTCGGCCGTGCTTTGGAAAGCAGAGCTAAATGGTAAACAAACATGGCACCACACTGGTAAGGTAAGACAACACGTTTACATGTCGTTTTCTATATGTTCTCTGACATTTATCCTAACGATATGAGGCGGTCTTTGTGGAGAAATAGCTTGTTTAGTGGACTAACTTTGCACTTGAAGATTGCCCGTTCACTTATGTTTTAACAGATCTGATGCTACTATGCGCCCCGGCTGTATCTAGGCTAACGGCTAACATGCTAAGTATTATTTTTATGTCACTAGTCACTTGAAACAAATTTAGGACGATAGGAGACAGGTTGAAATAACCCGAAATTTCCCTTTAAGGTCATCAATCTAACTTGGTGGACATAATAAACACTATACCTGCTGTTAGTTTGTCACTGTGTGCATGATAGCATGCTAGCAAAGCCTGAAAGAGTTTTGATTTGGCCGCATCTATTTCATTTTCTGAAAAGCTTTATCATTACTGCTACCTATGACTTTTTTTTTTTTTTTTTTTTTTNATTTAGGACGATAGGAGACAGGTTGAAATAACCCGAAATTTCCCTTTAAGGTCATCAATCTAACTTGGTGGACATAATAAACACTATATATATATACTATATATATATATATGTATATACTATACTGATATTTTCAAAGCAAGCCCCCAGGAACAGCACCAGGCTTTGAACTAAATCCAAACAGTTTAGCCCATTAACCCATTTATCCCCATTCAGTTAGGGCTAAACCGAAAGTTAGTGGCTTGGCATCGGGAAGTCTTTAGTGCGCCTGCTTCCTGAGGTACACCATGAGGAAGATGCGGGTCATTTTGTACCTGGGAAGTCAAACTATTTTTGGCTTCATGCGCCACTGAGTAACTTTTATAGAAATGAACAGAGCCCCATCTCCTACACTGTATAGTCCTATACATACATCCATGATTGAAAGATATTAAATTTACAATTATATAAAACAGAGAAAAGCAGTAAAAACTCATCTTTGAGAAGCTGAAACCAGGGAATATTTGTCATTTAGACTTGAAAATTAATAATTGATTAATCTAATTCATCTAAACTTTAGAATAGCTTATTAAATAATTATCAAATTTGTTTCGACAAAAACAATAGTTGCCTGTTATTCAGATAATTGATCAATTAGACTTGACATTTCATCATTTACAGACACGCTTACAGTAATGACACAAACAGCTTTAATACTTCAAGAGCAGAACAAAACCTGCTCTGTGTGACACAGCTGCCGGTGTTGCCTCTCGTATCTTCTAATGATAACATACAGAGAAACAGAAAGCTCTTGTCTATGAAATGTGTCATATTTCAGTCTGTCTAACCAAACGAGGAGGATGGGAGTTTGCATCCTGTGCTGCTGCTGCAGTGAGAACGTTCAGTATATGGTCCAGTGGACATAAGGTGCTCTTTGTCTGCCTCGCCATTTCCAAGGACAGGAGGAGAAGCATTGAGACTACGTCAGCGGTCGACACGGTGTTAATCAAAGTAAATGCTCCTTTACTTATGTTCATCCATTTAAATTTTTTGGCATTTCAGTTGGTAGTTGCAGGTAATGTACACGTTGGGGCACCTTAGTCATGGATCTCGGACTCTCGACTGAAACACCTTTAACTCCAACTTCATTAATTTGATTAGTGAAGGTGGGAGGTGGCGGTGCTGAGGAGTTAACCCTCATCTAACCTGCTGTATTAACTAAGAAAAAGTTTCAAAAATTAATGTGAGTGTGGCCCAGCAGCAAAGTCCACACTGCTACAATAAGGCTATCAGGAAAGTAACCCAGGAAGAGAATCTATGAATCTAATGAATAAGAATATAATATGATATCTATCTTACCCATAACTCACTGTGTGGGACAAATACAGAGTTACAAGAACAAAAGTATTTGTTGAAAACATATGAAACATGTAGTCTCAGGCTTTACTGTGCACAGATACTCCTCTTCAGCAGGTGACGTGTGGTTCAGTGTTTCAGTATTTCGCGTGAACATTGGGAACGGGCCTATCTGCTCTTCCTCTCTGAGCTCAACTCCCCTACACTTCCTCTTCCTCACTGCCTGCCCCTCGCCCCGTCCTTCTTTATCTCCCTGTCCTCTACTGACTCCCTTCTCTTTCTCTTCCTCCTCATCCTTACTACTCCCTCACACCTCCCCTCCCTTCTCCTGCCCCCCCCCACTGACACTGAGCACAAAGAGTCACAGAGAGAGACACAGTCATTTCTGAGCAAGGCCACTGAAACACAATGATATAACCCTCTTCTGAGACCTGTCAACCAAAGAAAACACAATGGTCTCTCCTGTCACTCATTTAAAAATAGTCCTTAAGACCAATCAGGCTCTGATATCCGATTTAATGAACCTCACACACCACTTGTACACAAGCACACACTCACTTCTTCACAGACATTCCTTCTTGCTACCACCCCTTTGTGCACATATACGTCTCTTTCAGTCACATACGCACACACAAACTCATTCATCTGTTAACTATGATGAATGCCTGTTGGCTCAGGGTAGAAAGGTATTTGTGAGCCGACACAGATGCTGACCAGCGTGCAGCTATGCAGGTCATCATGACATAAAGTACAGTGCATACTGCTGAATGTTTTTAACTCTGTGTGAACAGGAGATGCTGACGCTACAGTGAAACCATGGATATGTTACATTTGTACATTTCATGTACGTTTCATCAAGGTTTCTAAGGTGACGTAGTATATGAGTTGACTTAGTTATCGGGAGGTGGAGGGGATGGTTGGCATGTCAGCTACTGAGATGCCAGCAAAGCTGCAGACAACAGTTTGACACCAACAAACAACAATAGTGGTTGTTTTTTAGCAAGTCATTGCTGTATTTCCAATGGCTTTTTAGGCACCAAACATGGGTGTTTTTTTTTAGCAACCCATCCCTGTGTTTCCACCAGGCATAGTGCCACGAAAAAGTGGTCGTTTTTTTACTGAGACATTGCTGCATTTCCTACAGAGATGGTGTCATGAAAAGCGGTTGTCTTTTATCTAGACATCGCTGCGTTTCTTGCCAAGATCGTGACCTAAAGCAGGTATTTTAAACCAAAACATTTTCCCAACCCTAAAGTGTTTTTGTGCCTAAGCCTAACTGCACGTTAACCATGGGATCATTGAAATGTAAAGGAACTAAATCCGCTGCTTAGTAACATACAAATGTAACACATCCATGGTTTGCAGAAATGCTCAATGCCAACATTTATTTTGGTGATTTGGTGAATTGCAAACCAGATTTGCTGGTTTCATGGTCCCCAGAAGATCATTTGATCTTTTGTGTAACACCACTGACAGTTACATGTCAAAAACATGTCCCTCTAAATGACACCTTGGTTCATGACAGATTATCTTAAAACAAAGTGGCTGTAGTATCCTGGTTGCCTAGTAGTTAAGATGAATTCATTACACTATAATCACGGTTTTATTCACTCAGGTTGAGGCATCACACTACAGAAGCACATTGCATTGGATAAAAAAAAAATTAGACACCATATCTCGTAATTACGAGATCAGGAAAAGTGCCACATTGGCCACTGCTTCACTCAGAACCACATACTGCACATCCACGAAGAGGGGTCGGAGCTACTGTAACCAGCTGCCACTTGGGCGGTGCCATCTTGACTATATCCCATATCTTTATTATACTGTGTATATATTGTAGTCTTGTGTGTGTGTGTGTGTGTGTGTACAGTAATTCAATTTAGTGCCTTACTTTTACTAAGGCTTTTATATATGTATATATATATATATACTGTGTATATATATATATATATATATATATATATATATATGCATAGCCTATATTTATATATCTACATATACTATATACACATTTTATATTTTTTAATCTTTAATTTTCTAGCTACATTGTCATCCTCCCTTTTCTGTCTGTGCTTTGAGCTGCTGTGACATGTGAATTTCCCAAGTGTGGGATTAATAAAGTTTTCGTATCTTATCTTATATCTTATCTTATCTTACGAAGAGGTAAATTCATGTCTATGGGTAAATCAACAACTTGGTTTCTTTACAACTAGACTGTTCCGTTGCCCTAGCTGTACTCCTGGGATTTTTAGCATGTGCAAGTTCTCTGAGTCACTACCAAACCAGCTTGGATGCATTTCCATGAAGTATCCCATGTTGGTTCAACTGCTCCTGCAGAAAGAGAGCGACATCCAGCACATCACTAGGGAGAAGGTAGTAATAGCAGATTAACTGCGATAGCTCCATCACTGCCCACTGATTAGCGAGGATTTACAGGCGACAAGAACTTTTTCTTTTTCTTTATCTTATCTCGTAATTACGATATGGTGTCTATTTTTTTTTTTATCCAGTGAATGCAATGCGCTTCTGTATCACACTGCTCACCACAGCTGTGTCAATTTGATCCACTTGCATGAGCTTGCATTCACTTTATTCGCAATTACTTCCAACCCTAAAAATTGCTTATTCTTTTGCCTGAACACACTTTTACCTTTTGAACTCTTATATTGTCAGATGCAATGAACACTGGCCACATTCATAATCTATTCAGATTCATAACTAATAAAACAAACTCTCATTTTTCATCACTAATGAAGCTGCTAATCACTGTGGACAGGTTTTAAAAAAGTGAAGTTACACTTTCATTGTTTATTTCTTTCATTTATCTGCTGAACAAAACCAAGTTATCTACACTCTACAGAAACATGGTTTGGATCAACAGTGAATGATGTCATGTACCAAACTAATAGTTGCTGGTCCAAAAAGATCAGCCTGTTCAAACTCACTTGTATCAAACCTACTCTTGATGTTTCCCATTGTCTTATTCAACAGAAACGTCACTGACTGCTGCTATTTAAAGAGAACAATGTTCCTACCTCTTTATGGTGGATGCCAGTGTACTGACAGGGTTCCACGCCACACACTCCAACTGAGAGGTCATTTGATAAACATTTTCTCCGCTGTGGAGGGAAGACAGACGTAGAAGAAAAGCTCATGAGCTGTGCAGTGGAGCGTCATTTAGCAGGGTTGAGTGTTTGTATCCATTTGCGTGGCTGTGTTGCCTTTTGTTGTCTTCAATAGAAGTACTCTAATGAGAAATACCATCATGCACACACACACACACACACACACACACACACACACACACACACACACACACACACCCAGGTGGAGCTGAAGTTAAAAAATGTGTCTCAGACAGACACCAGGAAAGCTAAATTCTCTCATAACGGCACCTTTCATTAAACACAGCAGACTCCACAATCATTATTCAGACCTGCCATATGATTAAACACACACACACACACACACACACACACACACACATACATACTGAGTGGATTTATAGCTCTCACCCCACAGCCCCTCTATCACACCACCTGCAGGCTCGCAGCAGTCTGCTCGGGGTAGATGTGGTGCCTGGTACCCTGCTCATTACGCAGCTATTATTCTACTGTACAGCAGGGGCACGCAGCCAGCAGAGCACACATGGTATTTCTGCTCAATTATTGTCGGAATGGAGGCTGAGCACAAGATTTAAAGTAAACATTCGACATTTTCAAATAAATACGTGTATGCTTTTTGTCTCTATTGCTGACTGATGGAACCCATCACTGATTCAGCCAACATCCAGAGCTCTCTGTCCTACATTTCTGCCAATGTGTGTTACAGCAGGCCTCTCCTGGAAACCCCTCTGGTTAACAGGAAGCCTGCCGCAGAAAGACCACAAAGAGCGCAACTATGAAAACATTATCAACAGAAAATCTAATGAAGAAAACCATAGAAATAGAATGAGAGTAAATGGGCATTGCCATTCAAATCAGCATAGCAGGATGGTCAGAACAGCAGCCATTGCAAAGAACTGTGACCATTGTAGTGGGCTAGTGTACTATCCCTGTCGCCTTACTGCTAGAGAGGAATTCAAGATTTCAATTCAATTTATCTGCTTCATATTTCTATTGGCTAGTCATGAAATTCTATTAATTAAATGATACTGTAATATTACCAACTTGTTAACTCTGACCATCTCCTCTGACTGCCTTTTACTGTGTGACAAAAAAAAACAGACAACATTGCAATCAAACTAGTGAGTGTGATGTACGTTGAGGCCCCACTGATGTGCTTTTACCAAAACAACTAACAGCAACTGCCATTTTCTCTTGAACCAGCCAAATGACCACGGCAAACAGTTCAATGTCTGTACTACTCTCATTCTATTTCTATGGACAAAAGATATCATGTCCTGAGCATGAAGTATATGAGAAGTGCGATAGGGGAATACCACTTCTAAAGGTACATAGACCAAAATACAAAAAAAATTAAACTCAACTTTAGGAATATCAGCCTTTCAAATGGCTGTCCCTGCCCCAGTTCATTGGAGGTCAATGGAAATTTGCGAAGTCAGCATGCTAACATACAGTGACAATGCTAACATGCTGATGTTAATCAGGTTTAATGTTTACAATGTTCACCAGCTTAGTTTAGCATGCAAAGTTTTGCTTATTGAGAAGTACAAAGTTTTACAAATTACAGCTGAGGCCAACAGGGGTGTCTTTAGTTTAGCAGGTACGTATTTGGTCATAGAATATTGGACAAATGAAAATGAATGGGGGTGACTACACTGGTGACCAAAGTCTACTTCTCACTTGATTATTTACTTAAGTAAACATTTTCCAATGAGTTTTTGGTTTCAATCACTAATCTCAAGTCTTCTTTATGACAGCATGATGCTGATTTTGTCAATAATGGTCCTGTTTAGAGTAACATGGACAATAAAGCAGGGTATGCTTTCGGGTGTTGCAGGACAGAGAGGTGTAGCCGCACCATTGTGCTGAGGTGTCTGCCTCAGCTTCAGCCTCTCCAATCCAAACCATCCAAATATGGTCACTTATGGCTCTAAAAAAACAAGATGGCGAATTCCAAAATGACTTTGGCCCCGATCACACAGAAAGCGTTTTACAGGTTGCAAAATGGAGGTGCGCCACACTGCCTTTTTTTAATTGAATGCCACTAGTTAAATTTTTTTTTAACCAAAGTTCATGCTTTCTTTTTATTGTTGCCAGGCAACCACTGACTCACCTCCTTATTCTAACCTTCCAATGTAATCAATCTACCGTTTATGTATTTATTTCACAGTAATTAGTAGCTAGCTCCTAAAATGTTCAGGCAGAGGGTACTTGCTGTAGCTTTAGTTGAGGGTGACATCCTGTCAGCAAATAGCGTATTGGACACAGGGAAACGGAGATCTGTGTGAGTATGAGACCCTAAAAGAGAGGGCGGATCACGGAGAGTACCACCAGTTGGTCGAGGAGCTTCACCTCAATGATGGCCATTTCCAGGCATATTTTAGGATGACTCTGGGGACAGTTTGACAATCTGCTGTCTATCGTCTGGCCATATAGCTCTGGGTATCAGGCAACCACTACCACCCGTTTTTCCTCCATTGTTTGCCAACTGCAAACTTGCTGTTGTGACCATCACAGAAGACTTGCCACCTCTCAAATCATCCTACTGGACAATGGGAAAAAAGATGACAAAAAAAGAGATCACGTGGGGTGTTCTTCCACTTTGAGTTAAAGGGTTTTCAACTCAAGGAGCTCAGAGCACTGTGGCAAAAACACCAGGTGCCCAGAGCACAGAAACGCAAGGCGCATCGCAACGCAAAAACTGTGAAAAAAAAGCTTCATTCCTATTAAAAACAATTACAAAGGTGCCTCCAGCTGCTAAAACACTTTCTGTGTGATCAGGGCCTAAGTCAAGGTTTAAAAACTTAAAAACTAGTTATGTTGCAGTGGTTCACAAGGTTTCAACCAAAGTTCATGGTGATCAAGGTTGTCAAGACATTTTACTGAAAGCATAACTATCAACCTCATGGCGGCTCTTAGTGAAAAGTCAGCATCATTAGGATTCATTATCTGGGAACCATGAATATCTGCTCAAGGTCCTTCTTCCAGTGGCTTTCCTACCTTAACCATCCCTACAGCCATGCCCCTAGTGTAGCAAAGAATGACATTAAAAGCGTCAAAAGCAACATATCACTATCAGAAACAATGTCCCCATTATTTTGGATTAGTCTTTTCATTAGTGTTCATATGAGACTCTTTCTGTGGTACAAAGTTTTTCCAATGACAACTGTTTCATTTTAGGATGATGGGACAGAGGAGACAGTATTCCATTTGCCTCCACTGTAATGTGCCGGAGACAGAAATCTCAAAACCTCTACAAGTAAAACCCAAACTATTGTTTCAAATAGATGAATTGTCTATCGTCTATTTTTACACCTTCATAAAGTTCAAGGACTTTGAAACTGCATCTTTTAAAAACCTTCTCTCATGTGATGAATTTGTCAGTTTCTGTAGTGTTGTAGGTGCTCTGTGTGTGTGTGTGTGTGTGTGTGTGTATTAATAAGACCTCGTGTTTTCATTTCATGTTTTTCCAGCGAGCCAAGCTGACGGCCTGCAGAGTAAATACAGTCCTGTTGGTACCAGGCTGCAAGATTAGACAACCGACTCAACTCATATGAGACTTCCCAGCCATGTGAGTGAGTGTGTGTGTGTGTGTGTGTGTGAGTGTGTGTGTGTGTGTGGGTGTGTTTGTGTGTGTGTGTGTGTGCTGAGCAGTTACAGTTATGTTTATTACAAAGAAGACTCTCAGACTTTTAGGATTGTCTACGTCCAACCCACATCTCTCTGTCTGTCTCTCTTTCTCTCTCTCTCTCTGACACACATACACACACACACGCGCGCGCGCACACACACACACACACTGAAACCGTAGCACTCCCTGTTGTGGTATTTACAGAGGATTCCTCCTGTTCAGCCATCGTTGGAATACAGTGTGTCAGTTTCATGTGAAGAATTTTATATTTAAGAACATTACAACAAGCGAACAGTTTAGAGAGCATACAGTGAGGAGGTGTGTCTCTCTATATGTTATCTTAATTACATTTTGAAGAAGCTTCTAAAAACCTTTTTACTGCAGTTTCCTCCTTGTGAGTGAAATAGTCATCATTATGGCAAATATGTGCACATTAACAAGCTCGTTGAGCATTAAATGTTATCTCAGCTGAATATTTGGCAGTAAGGTTAGTATCCCGCCTTGTTTTCCTACTAATATGATTTAAAGTATTTTCAATAAGAATGTGAGTACTACTTGGCAAAATAGTCAAGATGTTAAATGTTTTCTTAAAAATGTGCTTTTGGTCATGGTGTGTGTGGGAGCAGTAGGGAGGAATAAAAGGTTAAGGCAGGGTGTGGCCGGAGGTGAAGTGGCTGAGATGAACGGTTTTGGTTAGGCAAGATTATGTGGAGTTTTTTAAGTACTCAAAATTCAGGCATCTGTGTGTGTAAAGGTTTTATTTATTTATTATTTATTTATTTAATATTTGGTATATGAGGTAAGTGTGTTTCTATGTTAATACCTGACTGAAGGAATAGAAATTGACATTGAATCAGAATAAACTTTTGGTGGTTGAAAAACTTCAGCGGTGGTCTGCATTTCCTTAATATCTTACAGGCTTTTCATGGAAGACATTTTGTCACAGTTTGAAAAGCACAGGTGTGAATCATAAGATAAGTGATGGCTGGGTTCCATTCAACTGCTTCAGTTTCAGGGTCCTGGTGTTGGTGTGCATGCTGGCTCACTGTAACACTGTCATGGCTCACTGGGTCACTTGAATAAAACAAAGCCACTGTAAGGGTCTGTACACATGCTATGTTTGTTACGCTCTCAAATCCATTGCTGTCCATATAGATGCGTGGAAGTGGCACTCAAAAGCAAGAGCAACATCGTGGTGGCTTGCAAGGATTCCCAAGCTCTTATTTTTCAGAGCACAACAGCTGTGCTCTGAGATAAACAATGTAAGACTTTTGGAATGCAGCAGCGTGCATCGCATGTCATGTGACAAGAAACAACCAATCACAGCCAGCAGTTGATGATAAATATGGAGGACCTGATACACACTTGGAACACATGGAAGGAATTCAGCTCTGAACTTGGGATTTCTGGTAAGCAGGCTATGATATACTACTGGTCATGATCGCTGAGCAACGTCAGGCGCAAACTGCCTCCACGCCCTTGAAAGCTGGCACAAAGTAGCACCCTGTGACCCCTGACCTCGCTCTTTACAGGTGGTGAAAGGTGCGACATGTGTCCTGGCCCTAAATGTCAATAGTAACATCATAGACTATATATAAAGATGGATGACATGAGAGCTCCCCAAAAGTGAAGCCAAAACATCTCAATCGCCCCCTGGTGGCTAGCTGCAGTATAGTAGGTTTGAAATCATGATTGACATCTGTGTGAGCGAAACTCTGTGCTCACGATCAATGGCGCTGCTCATGATTGGTCGGACGGATGTATGGGTGGGAACCTGACACAGCGGAGATCGCAGCTGCACACATTCTGGCTCCAGATGACATCACCAGCGCAAGATGGCAGCAGCCATATCCAAGATATTTTAGCTTCATTTTTGTACAGTGGGAGCGAGTGGAGATGCGTCGCCCATCTTTATTTACAGTCTGTGAGTAACACCTGTGCTTTTGCTACTATAACAAGTCAAAATGCCTGCGGTGAAAAAGACCTACAATATAATGTTGCAAATAACACTGACCAAGCAAGACAAATACATTTAAAAGCCTCTTCACACTTCACATTAAGGACAAGAAGAGAGCAAGCCATCAGCAGAATCAATGCATGGTAAATTTTAAAAAGCGTTGGTTGTGGCTTTGATTTCTCTCAGGCGACAGCAGTTTGATGAGTGAAAACATTTATGAAATGTAGTGATCCAGTCATTCATCTACTGCAGTAGATTACAGATAGTTTTTTGAAGAATGGCTTTATGTCACATACCGTAACTGCGGCTCTTATACAAGTATCTAAAACATCAGTAAAAAAAACAACAAAAAAACAACATATACAGCCTAAAAGAAATCGTTCTTATTTAGGCTAGAAAATGTTTGAGATTTAATTTTGAGAGCTGCAACAATCGGAATTAATTAACATGATAAATGATCTGATAATGCACTGTAGGTATCCCTGTAAAGTATCACAACAGATGATCAAGGACTGTCTTACAGTGGTATTAACTGCCCTGGCTGATGGCAGCCATTCTAGACAATTCTTGTAATTCCAGTTAACACTTCGCACCACGTCCTAGAGGTGTCCCACAAGCTGATAAAAATACAAGCCTTGTCTGTTTTCGATGGGGCATGGCATAGCATGCAGGCTAACAGGCATTGTTTGTGGGATATAAATACAGTATAATTATGGGGATGAAATATTTATATAACAAAAATAGGACCTGAAATCTTTGATCCATTTTATTCATAACTGGACTTTCAACGGTTTTAACTCTGTCTGTAGGCTACAGAACTTAATTAGGAATTAACAACAATACATACATTTAAAACAGACATAGCATAAAAACATAGCATTTGTCTGTGTAGCATTCTTACTTACTTACAGTATGGGAGAGGCACAAATATCAAGGAAAATTACCAAATCAACACAGTCTTAAGAGCTACAAAATCGGGCACGGAAAACGATCTGCTTCCGAAACACTTCTGGTGTGTTATGAAGGACGAAACGAAAACGAAACTTCCTCAATAAAACTGTCCCTCCAGGCTTCCTTGCAGTCAAGATGGCAATGAAGATGACAAAATCGGGGACTAATTCATCCCATAACGCGTCTAACTTCAGTGGATCATAACACATTGGGTATGAAATTAATCTGCAGATCCTCAGGTTCAAAATGAGACCAGACAAAGGTAGGCTTGCTGTTTTTACCTGAGCTTAAGTCTGGAAAACTTGCCCCTGGAGCATACAGTCATGAACGCGCACATAAAATATCAGGTTGATTGGCCTGGTAGTTTGCGAGATTAGCTGTGGACAGATGGAAACACATTCACTCACTCACACACACACAACCAAAGGCCTGATCCTCTCCAGGTTGATGACTGGCGGAGTTTATAAGATCAAAACTATAAAACAAAAGGCAAAATTTTCCTGGCCCATCGGCTGTGCTGGAAAAAATATTAGTAAACATCATGTCAGAGGAAAGACCAGTGTTGAATGAAAGGAGTAAAATAACTGTCCCACATAGTTCTGTCTATGACAAGCAGAACACCTTGATTATGAGATTTTAAAAAATATTTTCCAAACAATAAATCAAACCACGTTCCTTCAGAAATTCCCGACACGGTTAGTTTACCTCCGTCAGTGGCACCGTGGCTTTTATAGGTATCTGTAAATCATCTACCAATCTATGCATGAAGATACATACTCATTTATACTAACTCTTATGGAGTTAGCATAAAAACAAGTGAAACAGTTGAAAAGCGCCCAGAGGAAGAAGAATAAAAAAAAAAGAAACAGTAAGGAAACATCCAGGGCAGACAGACCTGTCCTGAAGGTGAACATCCTGTTCATGTCCGCATCCTGCTACCTTTCACTGAGTTACTGCTGACTGAACAATCAACAATGGTTTCTGAAACATTTCCAGCTTCAGTTGTTGCTGTTTGTTTCCTATAAAAATAGATTTTATAGAGAGCATGTGTGCGGTGCATGTACAGTACCTAGAGTGTGTGTAAATGTGTGTGTGTTACCTGTTGTAAGGGTTCCTCAGCAGCAGCGCCTGGCTGCCCGTACAGGTGTCTGAAGGTGTGTGGCATCCATAGACAGGAGGAGGTACAGGATACTGCTGCTCGGCTGCAGTGCATGGACACACACAGACATAGTTTATAATATGTGCGAATGCATTTGGACCTCAGTATGCACCCATAAGGCTGAAGATGAAGGTACACTCATCAATGACTCACTCAGAGGACTTGTTGTGCAACTTACTTCTTATCTGGTCTCTTTTTAAACTCTGCCCTCTGTTGCCCTCTCCTATTTCTCTCAATTTTTCGTCAGTTTTTCCTACAAATAAAGAGCCTTCGCTCCGTGTTTCTCTCTCTGAGCTTCCCCAGCAGTGTAGTGAATGGCTCCCTCGACACCTCTCTACATTCCAAAATCCCTCTCAGCTCCGATTCTTCCAGTTATCTTTGCCGTAAAAATCGTCAGAAATTTACAACCATTTACAACTTCATAAAACAAACACATCTAAATGTTTACCAATAACATGTGCCGAGGAGGGATTAAAGGGAAAGGTGGGCGGATGAAAGAGGGGATGAGAGGGGGAGACGAGGGAGTTTGTGAGTCAGGATGTGGCTGATTTATACCTCCGACAGGCGAGGTCACTGCGGAGATGTCAGAATAAGGGACAAGACACTCCCTAGGTGAGGGCCATGGAGCTGCCATGCAGACGCAGCTGTGTGTGCACTCACACAGTGGTTTTAAATACACAGAGGTCGACTTACGCTCCTATAGAAAAAGAGTCTGGTGCACTGTCGTTGTTTAAAGAAAAGCGACAACTGAAATATAAGAGTAAACACTCAAATTATTCTGGAATGTTTCAAAGTCCAACGTGACCTCATCCCGACTTGTCATACTCTAACACTTCGGCAAAGGTCATTATAGTGACGTCGGGGGCAGTTGAATGTGTTGTATCTCGATACAGGGGGTTGGTGGTTAGGTTTAAGCCTGGCACACAGTCAAAGATTTTTCAAACATTGACTTATGTTGCAAATATGAAAGACCCAACACATGACATCATGAAAACTAAATTTAACAGTTCTGTTTTTATAGTGCACGGAGAGCAACGATTTGCCGAAAACAGCACACCAGGTTGTATTCACAGACAACCAGACTCTCAAAACTGGTCAAATGTTACTTAACATAATGGATGACAGGCAGGAAGAACTGACTGCTAGATTTGCACCACTTTTTACAGAAAATTAACGAATAAAAAAATGTACAAATATGGATACAGTCAAGGAGTCGCTGGAAACATGGACTGGACATGTTACTGTGTGAGCTAGAGGTGAGTAAATTCTGACTTGATCCCATGTGATGTTGCATTAAAACTCTCTCAGACCTGCAAGGCTGCCGGCGATCCTTGCGCACCCCCCCACACATCAGAATATTAGATCCTAAATACTGAACATGTTTAATACTTGTGACTTGAAATCAGTGCAGCCAGGGTGCACTTCCTAGCAGATGAGGGATTTTAAAAAGCACTGTTAATATACCGCACACCACAGGAAAATCTGGCAAAAGGTTTTCCACAACTGACAAAAACATTGGAGCTTTGCTGACGATTTTCGGCAGGAGGAATCTGGTTGAAAGCAGCCTGATTCTCGTCTAGTGGATGCCTGGCTTAGGAAAGAGTTGACATTCGTCACATAGGCTGACTTACTCATGTCACTAAGAACTCACTAACTAACCTATCACATGACTAATGACTGACTAATGGGTGGCTAACGACTGACGTGACAAATTAACTCAATGTTGCCTTTTAGTTTCATATGGGACGCAAACACCAGTCTCCAGGTCTAAGTCCTGTGGTTTTTGGACCCATCCGCCTCCACACCCACCCATTCTAAGTGGACTTTTGCACTTTTTATACTACATCCATTGCTCTGACCATCTAACAATGACGCAGATAGGTTTACACTGGAGATGGTTGAAAGCGTGTGTATCTTGCTCTCCTACAGATGCTAAAGGGTGCATCTTGCATCTGTATCAGATGCTGAGGGCCACTGCCTGTGTGACGTTTTTTTGAGTCCATGGGAGCGAGACCAGGCTACAAAGTCTTTTCCTGTTCAGTGCAGGGAGAATTTAAAAGCTGCTGCAGTCAGGACCGTTTGTAAGACTTGTTACAAGTTATGTGACAGTTGGAGAGAGGAGACACTTAAAACGCAACAGAACTGCTCTTTAAGGCAAAATGCAGCACATAAGTTAAAACTGATCTGAATGTGATATTCTGACATCTTTTTCACGGTTTCAAAAATGATTATGCCATAGAAATGTGTACATTCTGTGAAATCTGCAGTAACTACAAAGAAACAGCTGCTGCCCTGAACTGCAGAAACAACTAACTTGACAGCTAAAGAAAGAGAGCTACTTTAAGAGAAGGCAAGCTGGTGAGAAAATCACAAGCTAAATGCTAATCATTGCTATATTTTCCCTAGCATTGATCCATAATTGAAAAATGATCATTGCAATAAACCTTTAAATTTCAGTGTATTATTTCACATCACTGATGAGGCAGTGGTTAATGCAATCATGATAGAGAACAAAAAGCTAACTGGCTTAGCAGAGCAGCCAGCCGAATTCATGTGGAATTTAGGTTACATGACACAGTGTGTGTAAACTAAATTTAAATCACGTATTTGAATATATTACATTGTAGATTAGATCTTGATTTTTAATATTAACAGTACCCATTCCTATCAACTGTGAACTTTAAATCAAAATAAAGTTTACTTCCTCAGAAACCAACAGAAACCAAATTGTTGCTCGATATTGTGTTTCTATATATGCAAAGATTTGTTTAGGTAGAGTAATTATCCGAACTCAGAGGCAGAAAGTGAAGTCATTATAACCTTTCTATCTGTTCCCCAGGTTGCAGGATGGCTTGTACATTTTAAATTTACTGTAGAGGAGCAAAAAATTTGTTCCTGAAAACAAACAAAACAAAGAACAGTAAGTTTGGCACTCAAACACATAAACACACTTACCCATGGTGCTTTGCTGAGTTAAAGCGTCTTCATGTTTGAAGGAATGGTTGGAGAACTGGGAGCTGTGGTGTGTGGGAGTGTGACCATAATTACCGGCTCCATCGAATGCAACCGTGCTGTAGCCTGCAACACAGAAACGAACAACACACACAGTCACAAAATATTCAAAAGTGTAGGACGCTGACTCGTAAATAAAATCCATCACGCGTGGTCTCTGATGGAGATCCCTGGTTCTTAATGTCTTCGTTGTCTAATTAGATCATCGGCTACATTGACATGACACTAGGGTTTTGTACCTATAATCTTGTAAATGGTGTGCTACCTGTTTTTTTTAACACTGTAATTATTTGCTTTGAACCATTTTTTCTGCTCATTTTTTAATAAACGATCCAGTTTTTTAAACAGGTCAAGTTACCACAAAAACCCGAGAAAAAATATATGAATATATTTTACAGTACAATAAGTGCTGCTGAGCAGAGCAGAAAATGTGAGATTTTAATCAGATGAAAGAGTCATGATAAAGTTTGGTGCTGCTTCACAGACTGAGGAATGTGCAACAATTTAGACCTAAGAAATTCCTTCACTCCTCTTCTCTGACAGCTACAGATTATGGAGTAAATCCTTATTAATGATTTAAGACTATGGACAAACAAAATGCTTTAACAGGCAGAATGTGAAGAATTGTTTCCACAAATGTTTTGGAGCCAACTTGAATGACTCATCAACACAAAATAATCAAACTATAAAAGGATATAATTTACCTGACAGCCTTTAAAAATATTATATTTTACCCCTTCTCATTTTATGTTAAATCAGATGGTGGTTCCCTAATTTTGCAAAAAAATAATAAATATATGTAGTCATTGCCGCTGGTGTAATGCAATTTCTGGATACTGTAGTTAATTTATACACACTTATACATTTAGGGGATTTTTGCTTTGAAATTGTTAAAGCAAAACTATGGACACTCAAGTGAGATGATGTGACTGACATCAGTCTCTTCTTAAGTGAAAAAAAATCTTTAATTTGGTTTTATTAATAAACAATGTGATACCAGGGTTCATAGATATGTGGCCCTCTACACACACACACACACACACACACACACACACACACACACACACACACACTTGCTCTCAGAGGAGACTAGATCTGTGCCTGACATCCTGGACCAGACCTGACTCATGACTTAGACTGACCTAAAGGGCACCACACACTCCCATAAATCACCCACATGCACGGACACACACACACACACACACACACACACACACACACACACACACACTATCTCTCACTCTCACATACATGCTTCATTAATTAAAATGCAGCACTTTCACTCACTTTCGTCAGTGGATCATTGGGTGAGAGGAGAGAAGGAAGAAAACTCATTAAACATCTCCATTTATCTTCCACTCACCCCTGTCTGACTCCACTGTGTGTGTGTGCGTGTGTGTGTGTGTGTGTGTAGGGTGATACTTTAGTTGCCTTGAAGTCCAACACCGAGGTGACAAGCAATGCAGTCAATTTGTATTCAACTGGAAAACCCAAAGTCTGGAAATACCCCAAAGCTTTTTGTCTTTTTTTTGTCAAAAACTAACTGAATTTCAATGTTTTTTAAATACCTGAAGATTTAAATATTTACATTCGTGTAAATCCATGACTTTAAGACGTGCATTCCCTCTTATTATTTTATTTTCATCCTGACATGGTATTTATGTTCCTATAAGAATATCGTCCCTGTAGACTCCAGCTGTCATTCACAGCGTCAAAGACTAGATGACGATGTTTCAGGTCCATTTCAAGCTTTATCTTTTAACGAGAGCGGTCCTGATGTTGGAGGTTTTAATACCCTGATACTGTAACAGTTAACTGATAAAAGCTGCAGACCTGTAAAAGCTATTTAACTCATGAAACAAAGGAAATCTGTTGTAAAACTGAATGTCAGAAACTTTCTTTCCTCCAGTAAATGACTAAAACAAGTTGTAATTGCACCCACAGGCCTCTCTTCAACAAGCCCAAGGTGAAATGTGAACTAATAAAGGTTTAAGGAATATTACGCAGAATAAATAATCAGCTCTGATATAAAAATGGAGTCCCTCCTGGAGGGCGTTTTCAGTGATAGTCTCTGTGACCCTGCTGTGCTATCAGCTCTGCTGTGTGACCCAGGTCCTGCAGTTAGTTTGTTTGTCTGTGCTCGTCCAGCCACAGCGGGGAGCAGATAAAACAGGTTAGAGGTCGGCTCAGCTCTTTGATTATAATGTTATTCCTAAATTATCTGCTTGATAAGCATGTTATTACTAATTAATCTGTTGGGAAACCACCAACAGATTCATTATCCTGCACGGTAAAGACCAGGGATTTGGTGAGATCCGCAGGAAAAAATCCAGCAGGTTAAGATCTTAACATTAAGTATGCATCATATGTTAGAATATGTTACCTGAAGCCTATTATTGACCTATGGCACATTTTCGTACCATGCTTCCTTTGACTCCGTAGCCTAAAAAATACTTTTTAAATACAAAAGTTAAATCCAAAGACTTAAGTGTATTATGTGCTGCTGCAGACGTTTATAATGAATTAAACAGAGCAAAGAGTTAAATTCAATTGAACTCAATTATTTAAATCAACAAAAAAGAACAGAAATAAATGCAAAATATTTAATCCGATTTAATTTCATAAAAGAGTGTCATTTTCAGTCCAACACAAAGTTTGTGTCTACTTGTCTGAAACAATTTCATCTGCTCAGTAGGAGATAAGAAATAAAAACAAGATTATGAGAGTGTTGTTTTTTTTACGGAAACAAGTTTTTTTCAGCAGATATTTTTCAAAATATGGATTAAGGATTTTTAGACTTAAAATACAACTGTGGTATACAAATGTGGAAAACTGTAAAGTGTGAGAAATACCTGAGTCTAATAGCCAAAATGACAAATTAGGATTATCTTGGCGAAGCCTCGGCGGCCGTATATTTTTTTCCTTTTTATTACAACTGGAAAGAAAAAATACAGATCATTTCCCTATGTGTCATACACCACCTCAGCAATTTATTTATATATTCAAAGTATTTTTTTTTTTATCAGTCACGGTAAATATAATTAAAAAAGAGAGGAATTATTAGGAAAACTTTGGATTCCATGAGCAGACACATTTTTAGATACCGTTGCTCAGTGACACTAATGTTATTTTTAGGGTAGTTAGAAGCCTTAGTAGGGGCTGATTTTAGGCGTTCAACAACTTCAACAATGTTTCTTGAAAATATTTGACTTGCTGTGTGTTCAGAATTACCTTTTCCCCTCCATCATTAAAAAAGAGTTTCATATAAAGATCTATGTGGGTGTGCACTTTTGGGATACTGAGCATTAAATATCTCAAATCCATGTTGCCAAAACTCTTGTTTGAATATTTAATGCCAAAGCATGAATTTCAAAGGTAAATATACTGTATGAATGACAAAGAGTGAATGATCATGAATGTGTCACGTACCAAATTTTAATTCCTGAAAAGAACCTCAAGGAAAAAGTGGAGTTATGAACCCGAATAGCATCACAGTGACTCTAAAACAAAGTGGGTCAGTTGTGATCTGGCTCTATGGTGAGCCATTTTCACATGCAGCACCCATCTTTGGCTGAAACATTAATACCTGAACACTAAAGTGACATCTTTGTGAGTGATGCTTGGATTTAAACTGCTGTCTAGGACACAAACAAGGACCATGTGTTTTCTGTGAGTGTATAAACTGGATCACTTCCCTACAGCCGGACAACGGTCCCTGTGCTTCTTAATGGGATTTCTCAACAACCTTTATGAGGTTTTAACAGTTATGTCCTTGTTTATCACAGACTCAGTAATGTAGTGAGAAATTAGGATGAACGTCTACCAGTTTAAAGATGTCAGATAATGTTTCATAGCCGGTATGATACTACTGATGTGAGTCAACTTCTGTAAATGAAAAGACGGGTAACGTGAATCCGCTGCATCTCAGCACTTACTGATAGAGTTACGTTTAATTAGGACTCATCCTGCTTTCCCATTTAATTTCATTTGCTTGTTGTGGAAAAGTTGTTGTCAACACATGTGGCTCAGAGAGTGAAGCTTTTAGAAAGGGACGTGTGTGTGGAGAAGAGCAACAGGAGGAAACTGTGCAGATGAGACAAAACTTCTGGCATATTTCATCAGCTTCCTTTAAAACTTCTGGAAAGAAAAGTGATTCCAAAATAAGTGATTACACTTTGTGATTGACAGACTAACGCGCACACACACACACACACACACACACACACACACAGCCCTACCTGTCTGGTTACGGGCTGCCTGCTGTGTGTCCATGCAGTTGGTCAAGTACGTTGGGTTGCTGAACATCCTGCTGGTGGGCTGGTGGTGGTGTGGGGCGGTCACAGACGGCGGTTGACTCGGAGGTGCTGGCGGAGGTGGGGGTGCCCCGAATGCCCCGTACCTGCAGGCCCCGGTACCCGTAAACTGCCCAGAGAAGTGGACGGTGAAGGCGCTGAGGCCGCAGTGAGGGTCTGTGTCATGGTGGTGGGGGTCGCTGGTGGCCCCCCAGCTGGGCTCCTGCTTGATGAAGGAGTGGGGCCCCAGGGAGGTGTGGGGGGCTGTCAGGGAGGAGTATGGGGAGGCGGCGGTGTGGAAGTCCAGGACGGGAGCCCACTGAGGGGCCGTGCTGACGGGCAGGGCCGGACATCCAGGGCTGGGGCCCGCCGGGAGCGGGGGCAGCAGGGAGTTCAGGTCACGTACGTCTGAACCCATTGTGGTCCAGGGGAATACACTAGGACAAAGGTAGGCTATTTTTAAATTTGATCTGTCAACCTGTCTGCTTCCCTGTCTGTGTGTCAGGCTGACCCAAACCCAAATCAGCCACCACCCTCTAAATATCTGAGACTCTATGGAGTACTTCTCTCACAGCTTCTTTTCTTTCAAGTCGTCTCTGCTTCGGCTCTTGCCCATCAGCTGTTTACGACACCACACGGCTGATCTGGAAACTCCTTAAGTCCGACAAAAGCTCATGGCGACAGAGCAAAGTTGCAGCAGTCAACTTTTCTTGGCAGCAGCAGCAGCATGAGGAGAAAAAATAAAAAACAAATGAAACACGGCAATCAGCTGTGATCTTCACTGTGTCCCCCCACAGCAGCAGCAGCAAAAGAGTGTTTGGCTCAGAGAGATGGAGTCCATTCAAGGAGGAGAGAGGCTTCTGCTCAGAGCTTTCTCAGTGAATGGAGAAAGAGGAGTGGAGGAGTGAGGAGGAGTAGCCCTCTTTTCCCTCCACACTCCCAGCCTGTGTGTATGTGTGTGTGTGTGTCTGAGGAGGGTAGGAGGTGGAGTCAGAAGGTGATGAAGGACAGGAGCCCTCTGACTTCATTCATTTACTGTATGCAGAACAGTGCACACACAAACACACACAAACACACACACAAAATTGTAGGAAAATGAATCCCAGTTGACCTCAGCTCAGTGACTGAAACAAAAATAAAAATCCTTAATAATTTTTATATTTTGGGCAATATGGAAAAAAAATCATCATTAAATTTCTCCCAGCTTGTTGAAAAAAACCCATGACCTGCTCTGTTGTTTCCAAAGGTTAGAGAGCTATAAATCTCCCCTTACTGCTGTGTGTGATATTTTTCACCTCGCTGGATTTTTGGGGTCTCACACACACACACACACACACACACACACAAACACAGACTCATCATTTTAAATGAAGAACGATCACATCAGCAAATTTAAGACATTTGCAATCGAAAAAATCCGACAGTCTCGAAACCACCCTGTAAGAGTAAACCCTGAAATTCACCTGCACGGAGTCACAGATGTGAGCACGAGGCCCCGCGCAGGAATACTGGTGAAGGGAAGGACAATGAAATTAAATCCATCAGCCTCCCTCTGGAAAATAACTGCAGTGTGCTCAGGCTCAAACTTGTCCGCTGCATTTGACTGTTTAATTGTTGTTTTATTTTAACTGTATTATTTGATGTTTAGAAAAAAAGGTAGGCTAACGGTCTCAGATTCAAAATATTGTCAGATTAATTGTCGGTCGCAGGTGAGCGGCCCGCATGACGATAAATCTTGCGGATTTAGGCTTTGAGGCCTGCGCTTATTTTTTTCCTTCCTTTTTTATTCATTTATCTACATTTTTATTTTTTCTGATTAAAATTTGGTATTAGTGATTTGCCTTTAAAAAATACCAGTGAGCATTATTCGTTTACAAAAAGTGATTTATTAGGGCCTGTAAAAACCTCGGGCATATTTTAAAGGAAGCGGTGAAGCGGCATTGTTTGTTAATTAAATAAATATATAGCCTATTCTTTTTATTGACAGCACATTTATTTATATATATTAACACTATAAATTATTATAAACGAAATTATCTATTATTATAATTATTATTGTCATTATTATTATTAGGCTATTACAGCTCCAAACCAATTTTCCCTTTAATTCCGTGCGCTCTCTGGTCATTATTCATTATTACTTACGATGATAAATGTCCAAAAAAATCCCGTTGAAAAGTCTGTTTTCTCTCTCTCTCTCTCTCTCTTTGTGTGTGTGTGTTGCTCGGAGCGGCTGCCTGGTTGAAAGGAGGATAACGGCTCATTTAATGCAAATATCATATTTTACCACCAGTGTTGAAGCGCTGAATTAAATGCAAAAATTTAACCTCCAGTTCACCTTAAAAATAACAGCCACTGATACCAAAAATGAAAATGCTTTTTTTTTTTTTGTTTTAAAAATAAATAGATCTATAATTAAAATAAGTAACTTGCACCACTAATGATCAAATGATGTGCCTGACAAACTAATTTGGTAATTCTATAAATAATAAGAATGACTGATCATTATTTAATTACTAAATACATATATAATAATATCATTTTGTTTCTTAAGCTGATTTAACCTGTCACTTTCAGTCATTAAAGAGAGCAACTCTTTAACTCTTCTTTGTTTTGTCTGAGGCACTCCTGCTGTCCTCCTTCAGCATTTCTTGCAGTACCACCTCCATCATGTTACAGTGAGGGCTGACCCACAAGAAACAAGCTGGAGACCTTGTTCACGACCCTGCAGACATAACTTAAGATGGCCTAAAGACACAGAGGAGGAGAATATGAGAGAGGAGGACAACCATGATGAAGCATCTTCACACTGCAACACTTCCGACACTGTCCAAATGGTTTTCTCAAAATTCAGAATGTCTGTGTGAGCTTTTTCTTCTGTTTGAAAGTAACTAAAAATTAATTTTAAATTTAGTTTAGTAAAATATCATTGGCTGTTTCAAGCTATGAATGCCACCAGATGTTTTTCCACATCACACAGGTTAAATGACTCACCACATTCTTCATTAAACAAGAGTTATGAATGATGCTTCAACATCAGTCTGCTCAGAGACGTCAGATGACAATGAGCTCTTTGGCTTAGCCTGTTTCATTCACACCACGTTGATATAAATTAACATGTAATGTCCCTGATAAATAATGTCCAGACAAACAAGACCCAGCCTGCCTGATGGACTGCTGTGCTGTGTGTACATTTTGAAATGTTTTGTATATAATTGACAGGCCATTTGTTTCTAAATGAAGGTTACTGTGACACAGCAGTCTGTACTTAACATGAGAAGAGTCAGCTCCTCAGACAGACAAACAGTGAGGTAATATTTCTAACGTCCAGGGACATTTTTAGTTCCAGTCAAAATATCCAAATGGGGGCAAGGGAGGAGTTGGCTGAGTGGAGCTGAGCTGGAGCAACTGGCAGCCGCCACGGCTGTCTGTGATAAGCTGAGATACCTGTCAATCAAGGCCATCACATCCACAAGCATACTTTACTTTGAGTTTTTTAATCTCCTCATTAAACAACCATTTTTTAAATACACAAGACAAACATCAGAAGTGAAATTAGTTTTGAGGCCCAAGACGCTTGTGGTAAAATGTACTAACTTTAAAACTGGTGCAAAGAGAGACTTCAGTACAGTGCATTTACATCCAGCCATTTTAGGCACATTTTGAATTTGCACCTAAAAGTTGAAATATTGCTAAAAAGCTTTTATGTTTAGCCAAGGTGGAAGTATTATTGCAGTGCTAAAAACAACATGCAACTAACACACTGAAACAGACTTAGTAAATAAATCATGATGAAGCATGTGAATGTAACGTCCACCAAACCTCCAGGTCCACTGGGAAAAAATGGGAGCAGTCAAAAACAAGTGATGAGGAGACTGTAACCCTCCTTTAATTAATACATGAAACAAACATAATTGTCATATTTACATCATGTTTTCCCCATTATTCTTATCCGTTTGAGGTTTGACTAGTGCTACTTTAATTACATCATGTCACTGTCTTTTTTCCTCTGCTAAGGTTTACTGGCACCCGACTGAAGACATAGCACCATATTTATCATTTCAATTTATTTGCTGATGTTCTGGGACACCGTGTCAAGTTCTGCCTGTTACATGCATTGTCTTCTTTCAAAATACACTTCCGTTTTCACAGGAAATTTAACGTTTACATACAGTCTCTTTCAAAATAAATGCACTACGTTGGTACAACACTGCAAATTGACGTTTTTTTTTCCTTCAACAACAAACACACATGGAACAGGGTTTGGCTTTAGAATCTTACGGGACGCGAACACCGCTCTCTCAGGTTAAAGCCTGTGTTTGCTGGATCCATCCACCACCCCTCCTGCCTGCTCCACTCAGACTTTTGCTGCATTAACATTCGTCCTTGTCCCACTGCGTTTCCCCCTAACGCTGCAGGGTGCCATTAAACTGTAAAGGCAACCGGCCGTGTATCATGCCAACGTTAAAGGATGCCTTTTTCTGCTGGTTCCTGACGCCACAAGTCACTATCCAAGTGCCGGAGGACTCCGGAGTGAGACCAGGCTTTGACGGACTACATCAACTGTTTATCTCGATGCATCCACCTCCTAATATTTATATTGTGGATGGAAAGATGCTTTAATTTGCATTTTGTGCCGAACTTCTGGACATTCAGTTAAAATTTGACTGAGTTTTGCTGACATCATCACCTAGTGGCCAATAGATGAACTGCAAATTTAATGCATGTCAGACCAAAGCTTTTGACTTTCATGCTAGAAAGGACATTGACCGCAAACAGAGATAATTTATTTCAACATTATCTACTCATGTCAACCATGGCTTGGTTAAGGTTAGGGAATAATCATGGTTACAGTGAAGATAATGAACTGATGGACTATGATGGAACGTGAACTTTGACCTCCACACCCATACTTTCTGTGTCACCAGTAAATACAGGGCTCACATCTCCCTGCACTGCCACTGAAAGCTGATAGTGGACATAAGTGATGCACTGAGAAATCGTCCAACTTTTAATATTCTTACTTTGGATACTGGGCTGGAAATGGGTTAAATGTCGTGCAAATTTTAACTCAATTTTCAGAAAATCAGCAGAGGGAAATGCGAATTTATGTGCTTTTCCATCCACAATTGTTATGCAAATGCTGGGAGTTGGTTCAGTAGGTGGCATCTATTTTCCAGTCAGGTGCAACTGCAGGTGACGAAATCAAAAAAGCACCAGTCAGACCTGAAATGAAGGAAAATAATGGATGTATGATAACAGAGAGCACACTGGAAAATGGAAACAGAGAGTTTTTAATAACTAATATTACAGTTCTGTTCTCTTAGAAAAGTTCCAGTAACAGGCTGTTAAAAGCCATTCGGAGAAGACGCAGAGAGGTTGCAGTATGCAGTGACAGTGAGTCATGATAATACGTTAGTATTTTTTGTTCAGTCTGTTTTCGATTGCACTTAGTTGCATTTACATTTTATCAATACACATACTTTTCCACCTCCTCCTAAAACATGTGATTTGAATTTCTTGCCGTCTCCACTCAGGTTTATTCACGCGCAAATTAAAATGCACACTAAAACAGATGGATGGAAATGCCCCTAAAGTCTGTTTCACAGGGTAGCATTAACTTGTCAACAAGCTAGCACTGTCCAAACCCATTAATAAACAGCTGGCTAACCCTTAGGTTTAAGAAGTGCTCCGTCTGATGAGAAGAGAGCATGTTGTTGCTTTAGAGAAGTCTGTATGGACTGGGAAAGTTTGTAGCCAAACTGAAAAGAACCACATTATTGTTTTGTGTGTTTTCTGACCTTTGCCTTCTCTCAGTTCCTGTTTCAGTATCTTCCTCTCATACATACTTTGTGCGTGTGTGTGTGTGTTGTCCTTGAGCACTGCCACTGCTTCTGATCGGAAACTGTAGGCCTATTTAAGCTTATCTCTCTCTGAATGATGCTCCTGGTTCTGCCAGCTGTCTTGTGGCCATGGCAACCAACAAACACGGATACAGTCCAGCACAGATAGTACCAGACAGCATTCTCAGTAACGTTCACTTTGCAGGGAAGTTGTTTTAAACAACCATCTGCAGAACCCAAAATGATTTCTATCACATTTGGAAAACAAACACACTGAAAAAGAAATGGACTGAGACGGAGGCACAAACTACAAAGCCACTGGGACAGATGTGTCATTGTCAAACATTTAGTCCTCTGCATTATTAACTGAAACTCTCTAAAACGAGTCCTCCGTCTTGAACACGATGTCTTGATTTCGGGACACATTTGTATTTTCCTGCGCCTGTGTGCTTCCTATTCAAGACAAATGGATGTTCAGCAGGCCAAAGACGCTGGCAAACTGCCACTGGTATACACAAACACACACACATACACAGACTGCTTTAAAGTATCACAGTTAAAGTGGGTTTTCCCCCTTTTAACGGAAGTGTCCACTCAGCGCTTTTCTTCCCATCATGCTCTTCCCCTGGAACCAATTACAGCAATGACATGTCTCAATTTGTTTTATACACTGGCTCCGTACGTCAGAGGAAGCAGCTCAGGTACAGTTAGATGGCAGCAGTGTGTTGTTTCTTGTTTGTGCAATTACAGGCATTTACTCTATGTAAATGTTACTCTGTGTGTGTGTGTGTGTGTGTGTGTGTGTGTGTGTGTGTGTGTGCGCACGCATGCTGCGAGTGAGTTTGGGTGTATCTAGCAGAGATAGATGGTGACTTCACCATCTGGAAATCTAGTCTGTCTCTCTCTGCGCAAAGAACTGCTGACCCATGATTCAACTCTTCAACTCCGCAAGGAACAGAGAGAGAGCGGGGGTAAGGAGGAGAGGATGAGGGAGGCAGGAGGAGCGCGGTGTTAAAAGTGCTTGTCATGAGGAGAAGAATCAGTGTGTCAGACTACTTTGTTCAGCCATCAACAAGGGTCCTGGAAATAAGAGTATGTGTGCACATATGCATAAAATACACACTCACACACACACACACACACACACACACACACACACACACACACACACACACACACATACACACAAAGCCTGCTTGCTGTGTTACTTGCGTATATGACTTATGTTGTTTCCTTCAGAGCCAGACAGTGGCTGACATGTAGGGAATAAAATGGATGTTGTTTTAATGAAGTGTGAGCCTGTATGACTGACACACTATTCTCTCTGCACAATTTACTCTACAAAATATACAAATAGATGTATAATGTGCACATGTAATGGGTAAATGCAGTTCTGGGACTTAGCTTTTGTGCTGACTAGCATGACTAAATTGATAAAATTCCTTCAATCTGAATAACAAAGCTTGTCTTTCTTTATGTTTGTCAGCTGACTATCACTCACAGTATACAAGAATTATCGGCACATCACAGCTGTAGGTGGAGACAAAAACAGAGCTAAAAGGCTAAATGCTGAGTGTGTAACTAAGCAACCCTTTGCTAACAAGTTTGCTACAACAACTATAAGGTGATAAAATGTCAAAATAACCCCATGGAGGAATCCACAAGAAAAGCACTGGAGCACTCAGATCATTTCTGATGAATTTATTAATGACTAACGTTTCGACGCCAACTGCGTCTTCATCAGAGTCAGAGTCAGAGTCAGAGTCAAAAAAAAACCCCAACTCTGACTCTGACTCTGATGAAGACGCAGTTGGCGTCGAAACGTTAGTCATTAATAAATTCATCACAAATGATCTGAGTGCTCCAGTGCTTTTCTTGTGGATTCCTACACGGGGTTATTTTGATCTATAGTGTCCTGTTCTGAGAAGCACCGACCTCCAATTGCGGAAGGGCTGAAGCGCAAGAGATTCCCTCTACGTGATAAAATGTCAGTTTGTGTTTGCTGCTTGTTCTGCTCAAGCGAAGACCTCCAAGGCTGAAAACTGAAGCCAAACTGCCAAAAAATTGCAGTTCATTGAATGGCCACTTGAGGCTGGTTCCAAAACAGAGTCAATCCCCCGCATGTTGAAATGCCCAACGTTACAGCAGAAATAAACATGTTTACGGCTTGGTACAAAAAAACTGTTTTGGTCTCTAGCTAATTCCCCCCTTCATGACAACTGTATAGATGAATTTTGTAATAACTCACCTGTTTGCATTTTATTAAGGCTCAATGTTACATATATTTAAGGGCAAGGGCTGCTTGTGTGACGGGCTGTCTGCCAATAGCGTCATCTGGTTCTCAGTCATATTCACCCTTGGCTCCTCACAGCGCCAACCTATCGTCCAAATACTCACTTCTGGCTCCAAAAAAACCCACCAAGATAACATCTGCTGAAATGTTGAACTCAATGCTTTAAAATGACGGTGCACAAACCAACAGGTGATGTCATGGTAGCTACGTCCACTATTTATATAGTCTATGATGTTGCTGCCCCCAAATGGCCAAAAAAATAAGATTAAATAATGCTGCTTAAGTATGGAGTTGGAGTCTGGCAATGATTACCCTAGCTTAGCACAAAGGCTGCAAACAAGGGGTAACTGCTAGCCTGGCTCTGTCATAAGTTCAAAAACATTACCAACACTGTTAAACTGTTTTCAAAAGCATCTAGTCTTTTAAAAATAGATATCTGTTTACTGTTTGTTTCAGCAGCCATGTCAATTTGTTCTCACAATGAGAGTATCGGATTAGAAAAACATAACTTCTTAGCTAGCAGCTTAGTCTTTAAGAGCAATTTATTTTTCCGGTTCCCTCGTCTCGAAATCAGTGGGGATTTTTTCAAGGGGTTTTTGGTTAGATGTCTAAAATAAGGACATTTTCCTGTTTTGTTCGATGACATATGCCAGTAAATACCCCATTTGTGAAAAATGAAGCTTTTATGTGTCTTTAAAAAAGACAGTTGCTAACAAGTGGCTAAATGAGACAACAGAGTGTCATCATGCCATTCGTTGGCTTTACAGCCCTGAAGTTTTTACTTCTGGCTATTGCATTTATGCTTCAAAAATGGTAAAAGAGGCACTCATTTTTGAAGATTATCTTGCAAAATACAGCAAGTAAGTTGGCTATCCAAAACTTTTGTTTGCCACAGGTCTTACTTTCTTTCATCTTTCATGGCAGGCACAAACCACAGGTGTAACTTGCTTCCTTATGCCCTGGGAATGGAGCCACGTTTAATATTACCATTAACTGTCAGCCTCGATATAATGAGAATTATTCAGTAACTTGTTGAAAAAATGAGTGATCAATCAAATCCAAAACTGAAGATGCCACTGTATGTATTTTGTGTATCCTTTACAATCCAAGGACAAAGGCTGGTCAGTCCCGTTTAAAGCACACCTGGTACATTTGGTGTTGCAAATAACATCTTCACAATGTCCTCTCAGCTTCAGTGGGGATGACTGTTGAACACAAAGACGTGTTTGTGTCTTCTGTCCTGTGTTTTGCTGATAAATGTACAGTGATCCATCATGATAAGCCTTGTGATCTCTGATAGGACTCAGGCTGAGAAATAAGCCAGCAGCGCCAAGACGGACAGCCACAGGGACATGTAGAAGTCAGTCTGCCGCTCCCCTTCCCCTCTTCTTTTTTCTATCTTTTCTTGTTTCTTCCTCAGGAACCCATAAACACAGATACATACATAAAGAAAGACAATCACAAAACCTTTCCACTCTTCGTATTAACATGGCTGCATTCTGTCCCAGAGGAGCACTAAGGCATCTGACCAGTCGACCAATCTGGTTTAAAGATTGATGGCCCCCACGGCCAATGGAACACATTCCTGCTGAATGAACAACAAATTATCTTCAAATGAAAACTCCACTACCTTAGCCCCAGTGCTTTCTGTAGAAACACAGAGATCCCAGTGACCCGGGAAATATTTTGTTTTTCCATACGCAGCGGACTCATGTTGGGGCGGAGTGTCTTTAAATTAAGGACTCTTCTTGTCTGTCTTTTTCGTTTCTCTCCCTCACTCTAGTCTACAGACAGAAATCCCTCTGTCATACAAGTTTCACAAACACTGTTCATGCAAAAACATGTTTCAGTGCAGCTTTGAAACACTGTATGTCTTTTAATGAATTTCTGGAAATAGCCTGCATTATATAGTTCTAGTCTTTCCATTGAAATTACGCGGCATACTGGAAGTGTTTTATGTACATTTTTTCATATTGTCAACACTTAAAGTCGACTGAACTCTAAACACTAAAACATGCATTAAATGGTGATCGACCAATTTTGATGCATTGGTATACGCTTGGGTTTTTGTGTGCAAGCATGTACCCTTTATGTGTGTGTGTGCCCTTTTGTGTGTTTTGTGCTACTGAATACAATATCTTTATGTGTGAAGCCCTCTTTTGTTTCAGCAGGTTGCATCTAGATCAGAGGGGCCCCGATGGTTCCTCCCTACTCTACTTAAAAACAAGAACTGTGTGTGTGTGTGTATGTGTCCATCCTGGATCCTCCCGTCTGAACTATTTACTGATATGAAGGAGGAGGGATGAGCTATTATTCTAGATACAGCTGGCTAACAATATTCCAACAAAGAGATTACTATTTCTATAATATTATATTTAGACCAAACTTCCTTAAAATAAGTGCTGTATTTTAACAAGTATGCTGGTAAACATATTGAATTAAAAAAATGACTTAGAGAGACACAAAGGGGTAGTATGAGGAATGGATAGAAGTTCCTCTTGGTTTAATGCTTTGCTTTTTGGCTTCCTCAAGATCCTCCTTTCGTCATGCTTTGCTGTTGGTCTTAGCCATTACCACACAGCAGACCTTGAGATGAATGCACTTCTCTCAAAGACACACCCAAAGTCACTACCACAAACCCCTATCGTACCATTACAAAATGAGCATTTGGATATCATGAAGATATTGCAACAGAAGAATACCGCGGGTTACAACACCAACAGATGAGAAAATGCTCATGTTGTTTTATGTTTTTATTCTCAGAGAAAACGAAGAAAAATTTTAGAAACGGTCCAAAAACGGGGTGTCAAGAGGGAGGCAGGATTATGAAGAAAGATGAGCTACCGGTATTACGAAACTGAATCAGCAACAACTTTTGGCGACGGTTGGACATTTTGCATATTAAAGTTGGCTCAAAGGGCGCATTTCCGTTGAAGCACTCCCTCGGTTTGATGAGTCATAGATAAGAGGCACAGAGAGTGAGGATGAGCAGAGGTCATGGACTGCTCACACACAGATACAGGTTGACAACAGATGCATCATGGCCATTTCAGGGGACAAACAGAAAACTGGAATTTAACGTAAAAAACGAAGAAGAGAAAGCAACTTTCTGTAAACATATTGAGTCAGAACCCAAAGTTGATATTGACCTCTTAAGCTCTCAGACATTACTTCTCACTGACACTGATAATTAATGGCTGGGAGTGAACTAAGAGCAGCTGTTATGACCTTCAACCTCTGAATAATGTTTTCTTTGGTCAATGTTGGTCTCAAATTCACAGCCCACAAAGGATAGAGACGCTCCCTGCAAACACAGGTGGTGAACTGGAATCCACTGGACTCTGTCTCTCTGAAGATGTTTGAGTAAACACCAGCCACCATACTAATATTTTATAAAAGGGAGCACTTAGGACTTAGTCTTAGTCAATGGAGATGGGACGACGTCCAAGAGATAGAGGTTGAAAGAGTGGTACCGCCAGCTGCAGCCTTACTTAATAATGCAAACTAGTAGGCTATTCAGACAACCTCTAATTAGCTACAACAGACACAACTGCACAAACTCAAATATATAAAGAAAAAACATTGTAGGCTGCTGCTTAATAATCGTTCATGTTTCCAGACCTCAAACTGAATGTGTAGGCTGCAGTGCGTGTGTTTATGACTCCCCAGAAGGTTCTGTTAAAGCAGGGTTTCTATATGTGAAATTGCCACGCACATGTGAGTGATCAACGATGACAACGCGTATGTCAGTTTTGTCGGGTGCGCCAAGTGCAGCGCGATGCTGGTATATGACAGCAAAAAGACGGGGACCTCGACGCTTGCCATGGAAAGAAAGACAAGAGTCAACCTTCAATGTCCACATTCGTATCCTTAAAAAAAGTCGGGTTAAACCGGACGTGGTCGGGCTCATAATTACAGTTAAAGGGACGGGCTCGGACAGAACATGCACGGGCTCGGGTGGGGTCGGGCTGGATTTTTTTGGGCCCGATCTAAGCTCTAACCCTGTGCTAATAGTGTTAAGGAAAATTACAGTGAAAAATGTGGATTAGTGTAAAGGGAAAAAACAATTTGAGCAAAAAAATGTCTAAAAGTTGACTAAAATCTTAAGACTTTTTTTCAACTAAAACTAAACTAAAAACTATGAAGGATAAAAATGACTAACATGTGACTAAAGCTAATAAGCTAATAAGCTTTTTATCTAAAGACTCAGTCTAAATCTTCCCAAATGAGGGTCTTTAGCTGTTTTTAAATGGCATATAGCAGCCATCTAGAGTGTTCGTTCCCCTTGTGGCACAGTCAACATTTTGATCAAGCAACCACAGTTCCCAATGCTGGTCAAAATAATCTGCTGTCCCCCGAAGGTAGCCTCTGAGTGAAGTCCAGCAGTCTCCTGTAAGTGCCTCCGTCCACTTTCCCAACTCCTCTGCTACTTCTGCCCTCTGGTCTTCATTTAATAAGGCGGTGGCTCTTTAAGGCAATTCAAAAACTGCCTTCAAAAACTGATCTATGCTAAGTCCCGCCCTTCCAATGCAGACTGGCCAATCATAGCATAGCACTGGCCAGCAATGTGTTAATGATACTTGTTACCTGGAGAGGTTGGAAGGAGATATACTTTACTCCCAATTCCAAAACCAAAATCAAACCCTAAAAAAGTGCAGGGTTACCTTGATTGCTAGTTAGTTACTGATACTACTGAATGTTTACACATGCTACTAGCTTTTTAATGATTAATACACTGAATAAAGCCCAACCCTGCTCTACAGGAACCAATGAAAGGAAGCAGGGAAATGTCGCAAATATTCAACCAGCTGTGTGTCATTACAGTGTGTGCAAGTGAATGTTGTCAGGCTTCCCCTGGAGATCTCCACCTGTGCGCCCGGCAGTGGTCCGATAGTGGAGGTCCAGCGGCTGACGGCACTGAGGGGAAGCCAAACACCGTTCATTTACACACATTGTGATGATGCAGAGCTGGTTGAATATCAGCAACGTTTCCCTTTAAATTCATTGTCTCTAGAAATGCAGTGGTTAAACTTCTAACTATTTGAATCTTTTTAACCCGTGTTTGCTGCTGAGTTGGTTAGACATCCTGGATATATCCTTTAAACAGATATTGTAGAGCCTTCTGTCCACTTCTCTCTGAAATCGCTTTTTCATTTTTTCAAAAAAATTGCTAATATTTCTTAAGGGAGTGCAGTTAGTTACAGTGCAGTCTCCATGCTGGCTCTCACAGCTTGATGAACCTTCATAAAGGGGCAGGGCTTAGGGGTCGACTGCTGTCATTGGTTGCAATCAAAATTATTTCTCACACATTAGCGCTGTGTTATTGTCATAATGGCAACCCTGATAAAAACATTGATTATTTAGGCTTCAGAGCGCACAAAAATAGCCTTCTCATCTCACTTTTGGTCAAAAAAGCAAATAAGCATATTCAAAAAATTTTGAACTATCCCTAATGATCGCAACATAATTTCTTGGATGTGTTATCTGTCATCTGTAAATTATGCTTTGATGTCTTTCTTTCCAACAGGTCTCAGATATCTCATATTCTTGTGAAAATGATCTTAGCAAATGTATCCTCCCACAAAAGACAACAATAACTCAGTATTAATGTACATGAGAGAAATTTCCTGTGTCCTTGTGGAAGTGTTGATTTCCAAGTACAAATGAGCAGGCTTTACAGATGTGTTGGTCAAGGCAGATGTGAAAGAGAGGACAGAGGGAGAGGTAGAAATATACAGAGACAGTCAAACACACACAGATGTTGGCTTGCTATCAGCTTTAGCAGGCTGTGTGAAGTAAATTATGTTCTGGCTGTTGCGGACAATTCTTCAAAGATACTATCTCTGCCTCTGAGCAGACGGCTGAAGGAAGAACTTCTAAATCAGCATGTATATATATATTTTCAGAGTTGAATACAGGAGCAACAAATCACAGCTCTCTCCTTAATATCCAGCCAAATCCACCGACACAATCTGAAACTGCAGACGAGTTAATATACATCTGAAAATAGATTCAAACATTTGACCCACTTGAGATGATTTAACTCACCAGACACTTGAATTGTCTGATGCTGAAACAGCCTGAAAAGAACTGGTGATTCATCAGTCTCTTGTAAAATGTTTTGTTAACTACAGCCCTGTGTTGGTCATCATCATACCATCAAATGATTCAAACAAGAATGTAGTCCGTGGAGACCTCATACTCATATGCATCAGGTTTTGTTCATTTTTGCACGTTCATTCCAATCCTAAAGTGAGGGGAAACATGTTGCTGCTGTTTGGTATTTGAAAAGGTCATGTTCAAAGGGAGTGCAGGATTTGGGATGGAAAAAATACTTCATATAAACACACAAAACCAGAATTGTCTCTTGTCTGATAAGGATAGTCTACTGGTAAAACAAAGGTTATAAATAGGAGGAATAAACAGAGTGAGATCGCCCTTCAGCCAACACTTGACCTTTCCCAAGTCTCTCCAGGTCATACAACAGGCATTGATAACTTATGTCTATGCCCTAAACCGCATGAAAAAACAAAATAAATAAAGAAATAAAGAAATCCAATCCAACCAGCTCTAAGTCATGGCAAGTTGTCAGACACAGATGATCAGAAATAGTAAAGATAAAAGAACCTAGACAGCAGTGAAATGCAACAAAGTGTGAACAGTAAAAATAACCCAGTCAAGGCTACAGCAAGATCTGATGGCTGGGTGGTGATGAAAAGTCCTGCTGAGGCTGTTTTGATGTTGTACTTCAGACTGCAGAAGCTGCCATGTCCTCCTGAGACCCTGTGTCCTCATATAAGGACATCACATTTTGGATTTACTTGACCTTAAACTTCTTTCTACTTAACTTAGACCTGGTGTCCTCATTTGTGGATGCTTTTTTTGCGCCATCTAGTGGTATCACATCACATGTCTACCTCAATCTAACATCACTGTAAAGTCCACACTGATATGTAGCCATGCCAACATTCTGGTTTGAGTTTTAAGAGCAGAGTGGTGTGAAGTTAAACAAACTACGATTTCAGGCAATATTGAGAAGAAGTGTCGATTTAGAACAACTGATAGCAGTCTTGTCCATAGAGCTTGCCATTGTTGTTATTAATCCTCATTGGTTCCTGCCACAGACTCTAATACGGGATGCAGCCATCGTGACATCACCTATTGGTTTTTGGACTCCCATTTTGAATCCTCGAATTTGGCACTTTGGCCATCGCCAACTTGGATTTTTAGAGCCGAAGTTACCATGCGTGGTACTTTCGCATACTTTCTCACTCTTTATACTACAGTTGTTGCTTTAGAAACAGCTGTCACCCGGTGCCTCTGTTTGTCAGAGTCTGACGCCAAGGTCCAGAGACAAAGCAGCGGTATTTGATGAGTTGGGAGCATGAACAGGCTGGATGTTGACGTGGTACCAGAGCAAAGTAGTTTATCATCTCAGATCTCAAGCTACAATAATCAGCTACAATATTAGGATAAATAGCATATAGGACTATAAACTATAAATGTTCAAAACAATGTATATCTCCTGTGAATATAACAGAAATATAAACACATAATGCAGTATAAATTAATGTAAAAATAATAAAGGTACTTATCGTACATGTAAAAAGCAAAAAAAAGTCTGCTTCCTCCCACCCTTCCATAGCAGACTAACTACTTGACTCTCAGGCTCCAGTGATCTAACAGTGCCCTCCATCTTCATCTTGTCCTTGTCACCTGCTCATAATGAGCCACAGTCAGTCAGCCAACCGGCACAATAAAGTAGCTAACAGGGAGTCAGAGCGGTGCAGATGACCCTGCTGGCAAGAAAACTGAGAAGAACACTGAAACAGATATCAGACAGGAAGGACTGCGTATGTGCGTCTGTTGGGTTCACCGGCTGGTCAATTGAAAGTGTTTCACAAAAAGGAGAAAAAAAAAAATCAACATTCTTGGCTCGTCCTCACATAAAAGAGGGGTTTCTCTACAAGAAAGGTTTAATCTCGTAAACCAATAAAACCTAGTCTATTCCTTTGCTCCCTACTTTTTCTTAACAAAATTTATGCTGTTTCATTATTCTGGTTAATTTAAACAACTGCCATGTTTAAGCCTCTAACGTATTATTGTCCAGTGTAGTTTCAGTCTGTGT
Organism: Epinephelus moara; assembly: GCF_006386435.1. Lineage (NCBI taxonomy): Eukaryota > Metazoa > Chordata > Actinopteri > Perciformes > Serranidae > Epinephelus > Epinephelus moara. Next base: position 11,338,633 of record NC_065525.1, read on the forward strand.
TCAGATACTGCTTTAATCATCTTTATCCAGGTTGATATCTATTTACAGCCAGCTCAGTCAAATCTTTAGGTTAAGCCATTGCTTACTCCAGAATATGTCCACGACTCACCAATACATTTAAATGACATGTTTTTAAGGCAAAATAGAAAATGTGAAATCCAGTCCTGGTCTTCTTGTGGTGGAAATTCCAATTCCAAAATTTCTCTTTCAAATGTTTGGTTTTCCATTTTGCCATAGCACCCAAAACAAATACCCATGAGCCTTGTTGTTGTCACTATGGACTCAACAGTCCTCACAGAGTTATTAGTGTGTAAAGAAGTTTTAATTGATGCATGATTTTTTATAGGACTGTGTGAACTACTTTCAGTGTGTCTGTCACCAACACTCTCACTGATTTACGCTGCAGTAGATGCCCATAAGCATGAACATTTCTGTGTTTAACAGTCCTGATGCTGGATGAACTATCGCGACTTAACAGTGCGCAACATCACTTCAGTTAGAGAATGCAGCGGCCCTTTTTCATACACAGCTGGCTTGGCCTGTCAGCCCCATCCAAAATCACCGCAACCTGCTGGGAGGCGGTCAAGAGCACCTTGGCAGGACTCTTGACATAGACCATCTCAGACATGACTCGGCATTTAAACTGGCAATGGAAATGCAAATCAATACAACATGGTCTGACTACATATGGCCAAAAGTGCCAATGGAAACCCCTACAGGTGGAACAATTGCCTGCTGCCTTCGGATGGCTGTAAAGAACGTCACTGAAGTAAAGGAAAGGTCGTCAGTATATATATGGTGACTTCACCAAATAAAGTGACCAAAATATAATGAACCACAAGTGCGCTGAGTTGTTGACCAGGTGGATGATGGACCATGCTGAATGCACTCATTCTTGGCACCAAGATTGCAGTGCACCACTGGACTGGTGTCACCACACGCAGAATCAACACAAAAATGATCTTTAATAGTTCACTTAAAGACGGTGCAAGATCATCAGCTGAGCAGCAAGAATAAAATAAAAGTAAACGAGACTGGCACTACATTTACTGCAATGCTGCTTATGTAGCATGTCATTATAGGTAGATCTGTGTGAAAATGAAGTGGAATGAACTGGATTTGACACCCATGGTGCCCTGTCAGACAAACACCTCCCTGCACTCAGATCATCTTTTAGCTTTGCTGTTGCTCTGCGATGCTGCTCTGTGGATGTGTGTGTGTGTCTGTGTGTGCGTGTGTGCATGTGCATGTGTGTGTGTTGCTTTCCCATACAGCATGTGTGTGGACTCAATATATTTAATGCGTCCTGTGGTCCCTGGATGGACTCATGTGCGTACCTGTATTTTTGTTCTAACATGTGTGTGTTAAGGGGGGGTAAGGACATAGTTTAGTCATGCGGCCTCCTGCTGCAGAGTGACCGCTCAGCACTGCCCGCCATGATGAAGTACCAGACACATTCCAGCACTTTAATAACAAATGGGCTGACAGGGAATGATGATGGTGGGGTAAGGGCTCAGTCATCAAGTGTAATAAAAGATTATTTTAACATTGTGGTTTGGTACTATAGTCACTTGTGTCTCATGCTGTGACAAAGCTTTGATGATGGGAAATTACTTTTTTTTTTTCTTTAACTTGAAAACATTTGGAACGCTCAGTGAGCTCAGCAGATTCATTGCAGAAAAGTTCCCGACAGACTTTAATTGAGCTCAGAAAAAATAACAAGAGACTATGCAGCCCAGTAGGAGCTTGTTCTACTTTTTCTACGCTTTTTCAACATCTCTATCTTCTGTTTTCTTTCCATCAGGACTCCCTTGCAAATCTCAACCTTCTATTTCTAGTTCCACATGTTGCTCTTGGCAGGACGGCCCGACTTCACTTCCGACATGAAGAACCTCACAAAAAAACAAACACTGTTCGTCTTTATCAGAGACACACACAGAGAGATGACCACAGTGGCAGCAGGCAGGAGCTCTGCTGATCTGAATCCGATGACCTTTGACCTCATTTTTCCCTCCATCTGACAGGTCATTAAGGACTGGACCGAACGCCATCCATCAACAACTAACAGATTACCATCAACTTCCATTATTGCCTCCCTCCAAATACTTATTTGAAAGCAAAAACAGTTTATCCATCATTTTATCAATTAGGTATCAAAAGAGTATTCTCAGAAAAAAATGGACCTGCAGTTACGACAGTAATCAACCTTGGGACCTTTATCTACCCATCTGAAACGTTCGTTTTACAGAATCTTAGTCTGCACATAATTCTAAAGTTATTTTAAAAAGAGCTCAATTCATAAATGAATAGTTATCAATCAGCTAAAAGAGGAAAATGAGTTATCTACAACGGAAAATGCTCACCAGTAATGAAAAACCATTAAGAGAGGGAAAAACATGAACACAAATAACAGACAGGCATTACAGGAAGTGAGTAAATCAAAGCGCTGACCTCTGTGTATCAGTAAATCAGCCACTGGAGCCGTTTCTAAAAATTACTGGTCAACAGAATGAGAATGTCAAGCCTCAAAATAGAAAATTTAGCTTTGGTTTAAAACACTAAAACACAATCTGTAGAGAACTGAGATCCAAACAACTTACGTAGTGTTAGCCCCACAATGCTGCAGATTCCATTTACATATTATTATAAACATAGTCTGTTAATGTTGGTGAGAGTGAGTATGATTTAGTTCAACTACTGTCTGACACCCCTTTGCTAAACATGCAGTGTTGTGGTGGGTAATATGCAACCATAACAACCCACACTATGCGTCTGAGGTCAGACTATCTACAGGCAACAATAAAATGAAAAATGACTTTTGCACCTTCAATAAACATCCACGTTGTAACTTTTAACAACATGGAAAATGTTTTAATCCTATTTCCTTACTGTATCAAATGCAATTTTTAAACATATACTCTTAGGTTTTTCCAAGTGAAGGTAATGTGTCATGCTGGTGTATTTTAGATGTCATACCAACAGACAGATGAAGACTGTCTGTTACTGGCAGCAATATGCAAAACTTTTGACTCAGAAGTTACAAATGGTTGCAATTGCATCAGCGGAATAACAGCAGTACACTGATGATTATTGTTCTTTTATATGTTACCAAGTTTATTTGAACTTTAAAAAACCCTTGATGATTCCTGTTAAATCAAAATAGCATTACATTTATTAAAGGATGCATAGTGACTTAATTTGGACTTAAACCAAAAAGTGTCGGACTGGGAGATATGACTTGGGACATGTTGGTCTTGCCAAGGAGCTTGAATTTGGACTTGTTGGGCTTAAGTAGAGACTTGGTTTGGGATTTGTTGGTTTTAACTTGGGGCTTGACTTGGAACTTGCTGATCCTGTCTAAAGCCTGGTCTTTGGACTCCTCGGTATCAGTGACTGATTTGACTAAGACTTGTTGGCCTCGACTAGACCCCTGACTCTGTACTTCTTGGTCTTGGGAAGTGACTTGGAAAACTTGTTGGTCCCAGCTAAGGGCTGGATTTGGGGCTCATTTGACTTGGGACTTGTCTTTGGACTTCATGGTATTGACAAGAGATTTGGCTTGTTCATCTTGACTTGGGGTTTGACTTGGGACTTATTGGTCTTCAGTTGGACCTTGTCTTTGAACTTCTTGGTATTGACAAGAGATAAGACCTGGGGCCTTTACATGTGACTCGTTGATCTTTAATTGGAGCTTGACACAAAACTTGTTGATCTTGACTTGAGGCTTGACTTTGAACTTGTACTACTACTCAGAACACAAGGTTGTAATCACCAGATCAGCACTTGGTCAGCATTAGACTGTCACGTACACAGAGGGAATTAAAGCAGTGTCTCATAGGGCCAACTTGTCCGTCATTTCTTTATTTACATCTTTGACCTTGTTCAAACTGAAATTGTGTCAACTGAGGCCAAAAAATATGACCCTCTAGTGAGATCGTAAAATTTCCATTTTGGTTGTACTTGTTTTGCCCTTTTATTTGCTGTTAATCTCCTGGGTCTTGCCCCTTGAGCATACCAGGGGGTCATCCAGACGTGTCCCCCAGTTGGAAAAGCCCTTACTGGGTAGAGGGCAGTGGGTCTCTGGGCAGACCAGTCCATGAAAAACCACAGAGACCATGGGCTGAAGAGAGTGGGAAAATGACACTTGCTCTCCTAATGGAATCATAACAGAGAAAGACATTCATCTGTGTCCACTCTGCTTTACTATCAAAACAAACAGACCTGAGATGTATCAGAGCGGTTAATGGGCCGGTCAGTGGGATTACTTGTCCATTTTTAATCATGATTGCCGTCACTTTCTGCTCTCTTTTTTCTCTGTGAATGTGCTGCATCAGTGACCCTATGTCTACTTGGCATTAGCACCACATAAGTGGTCACATAGTAATCAGAGTAAAAACACAAAAGTCAGGTTTAACTGCACCAAATTCAGCTCTAGACATGGTCAGACACACACCAACTATATCAAGAACAAAGAGGTGCAACATCAAATATACATCCAAGTGTTTCCAAACAGACATGAACTTAAACTTAATAGATCCAATAGGACGGGGCGGCAAGCATACTAACTTTATGCAGCAATTAGCCAGATATCCAGGTGGTGAGAAACTAAGCAGTGTTTGGATTTTCTCACTTAATGACATAACACATTTCGGCTGTAAGTCCAAATCGGAGTGGAAAAGTTGCTAAAGCCAGCTCACCAGGTTAAAGGGTGACTGTAAAAGTTAACTGGGATTTATACCTGTGCGTCAGCCCTATGCAGAGCCTACGCCGTAGCCTACGCACGTGTCCTACACTACGCCACTGTGAGCATTTATACTTGTGTGGTAATGTGTCTGTGTCACTCTGCAGTTACACCTCTAAAACACTAATCGGCGATGGGGTTTCCATTAAGTTGATTCAAAACACACCCAAACACACACTTTCAACATAGCTTATTAGTGACAATTTCAAACACAAGTTCACAAATCAGCTTCACTATAACTATAACAGTATTTACAGAAAAGCACTTGTCTTTTGCTGGACACATTTTCCCCACAAATACAACATGCTAATGTTTTAGCATAAGCCTACGGCATTTTACATTGTATAAATTAGCCTAGCGGCTAGCGGACCTTTCCTCTACTCATATGAAGAAAGGGACAACAAAAACATTCAACAAAGGTAAGGTTACAAAGTTCAGCTCCTTTATAACTCACAAGGTTCACTGACAAAACAACTGTCTTATACTAAACATGTTTTCCAAGCAATTATAACATGCTAACGTTATTATTGTAGCACAAACCTTTGGCATTTTACATTGTACAAGTTAGCCTAGCGACCATTAGAGATTTCCTCTACTCATATGAAGCTAGCACAAATAACACACAAGACTTAAAATGCTATTTTGAGGAGGCTTTATTGTCTTCACAATTTATTGTTTCTTATCTGTGAAATAAAAGTCAATAAAAGCTTCATTTCCACTGAGGGAAATGGGTTTCAGCATATAAAAATAGACAGGAGGTCTACGTCACCGCAAAGTGTAGTTACATTTCTGGGGAGGTGCATGTCAGGTTATGGTGTAGGTTCTGCGTCAACACAAAGCCTATGCCATAGGTACAGTACTGATTCGACACAAAGTATAAATCCTGCTTTAGGTGGTCATTCCTTGTCTGGGACAACTGATTCCATGGCCAATGGCCCAACCCATTGAAGAGTAAGTCCACCCTCAAATTCTGCTTGGACTCTTCCTTCCAGTAAATTTTAAAAATACAACAGAGGAGTAGGGAGTTAACATATGTGTGATGTGTGGTCTTGTGGCTACTTAGCATGGATAGTGATGTGTGTGGCTATGTTGCTAGTAGAAATCTGACAAGCCATGAGCACAGAGACAGGGAGTCCAGCAGACACTTGTAATGCACCTTTGAGAGAGTCTCTGTGTGGGAACCTGTGCTGTAGCTGAGCTAGCAGCTAAACTACAAGAGGCTCTCCCACTATGTGTGTGGCAGAGGAGTGCCAATACATAGTCATAGTCTAGCTGTTTGCAGTGCTGTTACTAAAGCTGACTAACTAGTAGTTCTGAATATCTAGTAAAGTTGGATATAGCAGTTATCTATGTGATGGGTTTACTGCAACCGAATAGTATTGTAAGTTCTATAACAAAAAAGTATTCTTTTGCTGTGATTACATTGAAGATTGCAAAGTCTGTCTGTGCTTCATTTTTCCTCATCATTCCACGACCCCTCTCCCAGTGACAATAATATACTAATCTTTAATTATGAAGATCATCAGTATGCTAGCACTGATGGTCTAGTATCAAGGATCTGTCGTCACCACCATAAAATCTGTGTGAAGACAGTCTGGGGTCTATTTTTAGGTCTATTTAGCAGGCAACAAATCAAATGCAGGACACTTTAAAAAATAAAATGCATTCACCGGAACATATTTCAGAAGACAAAGACTACCTAACTACAACATATTCTTACCAAACCCATCAAATACCAAAGCTTGGTCAGTGGCCCAACACGTCGATCTATGTTACTCTGGTATGCCTCCACCACCAGTTTTGGACACTCATGGACGGCATGTCAATTTATGTTTGTTAGATGATTTTTTTTCTTTTCAAAATAAACTTTTGTTATTACAGGAAACGTAAATGTATATGCTCATTTTTCAAAATAAACTTAGAACACAGGTAAAACCCTTTTTCGGGTTTACTTCGTTAGGTTCAGGCAACAATAGCATGTGGTTAGGTTTAGAAAAAAACATGGCTCAAAATAAGTTTGTTTGTTACTAACGTAATGTAACATCATGTGCCATATGGCCCTAGCATTGTATGCTGTACAACTAGCACACTATGTTGTTATTAAATAACTCCAATGACTCTCAGATTTACATTTAAAACAAACAGTGGCCTCCCGCGTTAAAGTCCAGAGCTTGTTTGACCCATCCACATTCCCTCCCGTTGTATGCAGACTTTTTCTTACTCTTTATACTATGACAGTTGCTTGAAGCATCAAAAATTGCTGCCGCTGCAAGAGGGCGCCCCAGTCTGTCAGTATCTGATGCCATGGGCTGCTGACCAAGCGTTGGTATCTGATAAGTTGGGAGTGAGACCAGGTTCTTAACTCACCCATGAGAAAATCAGCCACCATGAGAGAAAAATCAGACGCTCTCTCTTGCTGAGGACCTCAGGTTTGAATGGGTTTACCTTTTGCCTCCACATTCTCCTCTCAATGTTTCAGAGTTATTAATGGTTATTACTGCTATGCTCAATTTGCACTGTTAAAATTCATAAACATTTTTCAAAGTCAGGAGTATACACAAATCACACGCTACGTGACACCCTCTGTTTATTGTTTCAGCCTCACAGGTCCCATCTATTTGAAACAAAATCTGAGAAAACAAGGTCAAATATAGCAGCTGTTATCTACGAGTTCAAGCTTTGGTTCAACTTGAAAACAAGAAGAACACAATAGTGTTGTTACGAACCGAAAGGCTTCAAATCTCTGACATTTCAAAGCCAGTAACTAAATACATTTGTAGCATAATGGAGCTTGGCAGGTCATTCTGGGCCTGTGATTTAGAGCGTACATGTGCATGTGTGTGAGACTGAGAGAGTGAGATGGACTTCTGATTTCATGTGAAGCCTCTTACTGTTAACAGACTTGAAAAGAAACATTTATACACAGATGCAAAACTAGCATCTTGAGAAAAGACAAAGAAAAGCAGAGAGAGACAAAAAAAAGAGAAAGAGATGGAGATGATGGTCGTGACAGGTTTATAGGATCCCCTGGAGTGAAAAAGAGTTCTCCATCATACTGGCTGCGAGTAACCCGCTGAGGGAAGGGCTCACACACCAACACCTCCTGCAGTCTGTGTGTGCGCAACTCTATGTCTGTGTCTGTGTCTGTGTCTGTGTGACCCAAGCTTTAGGCCCCAGCTCCATCAATAACAAAATGGCTTCATCTTGTGGAGCGGAGTGCATGTGCAGAGACAACTACACACATACTCTAACACACACACACACACACACACACACACACACACACACACACACACACACATTCCTGTAGATATATAGGCATCAGTGACAGTGCTGGTCCGTGGGAGGACCATGTACCCATAAGAAGTTAAAGCCTTCCCAGGAAATCAGAAACGTATGTCTGCCGCCACGGTGGTCCTCCGTGGAGGATAATTCAGTCACAGCCACGGTCCACAGAGTATCACAGAGCCGAGCGGCTCCTCTATCTCTCATTTCATCCTATCTTTACCTCTCTTTGGCTTATCCTTTCTCTGCCTGTGTCTCTGACACATTTTTAAAGCTTCACAAAGTTTTATTATGGTGCAGACCCCTACTGTACACACACTAGGTCACAGAGCCCTTTTAGGTAACATTTTCTCTCTACGTTTAGCCTTGGAGAGCCAGATTACATTTTTAACTCAGTTTTTAGTCAGTGTAAGCATCAGAGGCACAGACCAATTACAGCCCAGCAAGTAGTGCAATTGTTGAAGAAAGATTCATTTTGTTGGAACCCAAGTTGATCATGTTGAGATAATTGGTAGTTAATCAGGAAATGTCTTTAAAAGTCCACAATTCCCATTCTGTCATTGATTTCCTCATGGTATCACATTACAGCATGAACTATAGTTTAAGCCTCCCATCATTGCTATTGTATATCTTATGTTGTGAAAACAAGTCTATCCAGCCAGCAATGTCCAACAGTCTGTCATACAGATGTTGACAGGTGGGGTTAAACAATACTTAAAAGGTTGTAAGATGAGTGCTAAGTACAAAATGGAGGGTTATAATAAATGTTCTTGTTACTCAGCTTCATCAACGTGTTCCCCTTTGTTGTTGTCATGGTTACAACAGCTAGTGGGCAACACAGTGCAGCAGCAGAGGTAGCCTTAGTAAAAATGATCAGGTAGCATGTAAATGAGTGTGGGAACACCCATACTCGTACATTGTTCATCTACTGCCTTATATTTTTAGTTAACAAATGAATTGCTTTGTTTTTTGACATTCACACAAATATATTAAAAATCAAGTGGAAATGGTGTGCTAAAGTGGTAAAGTATTTATGCCATGATATACTATAGCGCAGAGGAAAGACAACAGCCCACTCAACAAGTCTTAGCAGTCTCCAGACTACACCTTCAGAACCACTGGTTTGTGTGCTTGGCCCTGTTTATACAAGGTAGTTTAGTGCAGTGGTTCCCAAATGGTCCAGCCATGGGGTCCAGATTTCTCCTTAGTCATTGGTTCAAGGTCCACACAGAATAATATACTAAGCGTCATACTTGCATTTGGCCACATTGTCAAGCTAGTTTACTGTCTCTGTAAAGTAGCTGTCTATTAGTTGCTCAATCTACAGCAGGAAATGGCACATCAAAATAAAAGTGCCAGAAATTTACTGTAGCCTACTTAAAAACAAAATGTGTTTTTTTACAAACTTGCAGTCTATTTGGAATGGACCCACGGCCCACTTTTGGACCATGACCCACCAGTTGGGAACCACCGGTTTAGTAGGTCTAGTGTATAGAATGTAGTCACATCTAGTGGTGAGGTGGCACATTGCCATCTTACCAACTTAAACTTCTCCTGTGTGCCAAGCATGAAGGAGAATTACGGTGGGGTCAACGCAAAAATGCAGAAACTTGAATTCCAATGTTTGGTTGCCCATTCTGGGCTGCTTTAGAATCAACTTAGTGGGAGATGACCTGCTCCATATGTAGATCTAAACTGCTCAATATAAGATAATGAAAACATAACAAGTCTTATTTTCAGGTGATTCTCAACTATTATAAACAAGTTATGAAGATTATGTTCAATTTCTGCCAATAGATGCCCCTAAATTCTACACACTTGATCTTTCACGTGTCTTGGGTGATTGGATCACAAGGTGGCAGCTCTAAATACAGTTGTGAATGTACCCACTGCGTCCTTAATGCGTCTTGAAATCAAATTGCTCAGACCACATTTGGAGGTGGTCTGGACTGCATTTGACCACATTCTTCCAGAAGTGTGTGTGTTAATTTGTCATGGGTTATATTGAAGGACGACCTACTTAGCTGACGTCCTTGTTTATACAACTACCTGCCAGATAAGCAAACTTTCTGTTGCTGCTGTTACTCAGGTTAGATAGACATGTGCTGTAGGACTGTCTCTGGAGTTGCTCTCCTCCAGGCGAACGGCCTGTTCAACGTCTGCCCGGTAAGCACAAGCTAACAGACCAGCAGCTGTTTAACGGTCCCTACAAACTCACACTGACATCGAAATGGCTCCACTCTGTCGTTAACCCCATTAATAACCATTAACACTGAACAGTGACATTAGCCTTATGATGCTCTTCCACTGTGTGTATGGGCAGACTCTAACCAACTGTCACTGGCACAGAGCTCACACTCCCGCAGCAGTAATCTCCTGATGGCGGGGAGGCAGAGGGACCATGTGTTGAGTTTGTCTCATGATAAACCGAGAGCAAGAGAGAGACAGTGGGTGTAGGGCTACGATTCAACTCGCTGTTCGTAGCTTTACAATGAAATAAGATTTTCCCCATTTTAGATATTAAAGGGAAATTTCGGGTTTATTTCAACCTGTCTCCTATCTTCCTAAATTTGTTTCAAGTGACTAGTGACATAAAAATAATACTTAGCATGTTAGCTGTTAGCCTAGATACAGCCGGGGCGCATAGTAGCGTCAGACCTGTTAAAACGTAAGTGAACGGGCATACTTCAAGTGCAAAGTTAGCCCACTAAACAAGCTTTTTTTCCACAAAGACCGCCTCATATCGTTAGGATAAATGTCAGAGAACATATAGAAAACGACATGTAAACATGTTGTCTTACCTTACCGGTGTGGTGCCATGTTTGTTTACCATTTAGCCCCACCTTGCTTGTTCTCGTGATAGTTCGGTCGCGCTTTGGAAAGCAGAGCTAAATGGGTTAGCAGAGCTAAACCCTTTAAGGGCTGTAAGCGTGTTTATAGCATGACAAACCTCCCTTCAGTTAAAAACAACAACACATTTGGTCTTAGCAAACGGAAATAATGTACAGTATGTGTTTATTTGAATATAGAGCGGGAAACTGAGGTCTGATCACAAGTGGTCACTTGAGATGCATTTTAATGCCAGATGTGAAAAGACACTTACAGCTGTCCACTTGTGATCGGATCACCCATGCGGCGTGTTAATACCAGGCGTGAACAGACCCTTTGCTCATGTCTTTTGCTGTATTTGTTTTCTTTCAGTCTCTCTCCTATATCTCCTCTTCTTACCACAATGCTCTCTTTTTCTTTCACTGTTTCTCTGATCTCTCAATGCGCAGACATGAAGATAATTCATAACTTGCAGAATCTGATAACTGCGTGAAAAGGGAGAGTTGGCTGCAGAGTGAGGCCTGGGCTTATTTAAGAGCCTATAAATGATGTGGAGGGCAACCTTTCAACTCTGCCGACCTTTGACAGCAGGGCGACGTTTCAGAGATTATCTCCTCTGCTGTGCTCTCTCCTTGCGGGTGAAAGACGAGCAGACTGTGTGTGTGTGCTTGCGAGCGTAGGTGTGTGTTGAACACAAGTGATTCACAGCTGAGGACACACTCTCAGAGAGACTAGGAGTGCAGTCAGTCATGCTGAGCCCCGCTAAGAAAAGGTGAAGCCTGTTATTTATCAGCGTCGTGAGGTTTCACCGCAGTAAAAATGTGCAGAGATAGAGACCGCAGAAAACAAACAGCACAACTATATTTCAAATCTGAGGGTAAGAAATGCTATGTGAAGAAAACAGTAAAACACTGAGAGGTTTTGGTTTAAATGTCTGTTGTTTTCTTTTCTTTTAATTCTACCGATGTGTTCAACTGTTAAAGGGGTTGTTAGCTAATTTACTGTGTATATAAGCTCACACAAAGCTGATGGGAGATTTTCACAGATTTGGTTTGGGAGGAATGGATTTAGACAGGTACTCCATGTCGCTGAGTGAAATGAATAAAACAAGGATGGTTACATAGAATGACGCCATTGTTATTGTACAGTTTAGTTGCATTAGTTTGTTGTTTTACATGTTGGAAACTATTTAGCAGGGTTGGGAACGATTAACCGATACGACCGGATATCCGGTTTGACAAGCGAGAGATACGGCTACGTCGGTAGCAGCCTCCTCAATCGATACGAATCAGCCATGAATCCTTAGATGAATCGATTGTAGAGTCATGGATTCAGGTATCGCGAGACTAGCAATCGGTTGACTGACTTAAACAGTTTGCATCTCAAAAACAACGCGAGAGCTGGCGGCATGCTCCGTAGCAGGCATTACTGACAACGATAATGGATGTAAACATCAGCGCCAGCTTGACTGGGGGAGATGAGGAACAGAAGCTAATGCTGGTTGGATAAACCAGGGAGCAGCCAAGCTGCAGCAGAAACTAAAGGCGAATCCTGCCGGTTGTGGGTTGAACACGGGGTCACAGACACAGACAGAAATATGTATTCCTGTCAAATACGGCGGCGCATGATAACGGCTTACCGGAGACCGACAAGCCCGGCTCCAGGTCCAAGAAGTCTTCGTCGGTGTCATGACTGCTCAGAAATACCAGGCGAGCCCTGGCAGCACACAGGTATGTGACGTGTCAGAGGAGAAACGAGCAGTTCACATTTCCACAAACCTCAGCGCACTTTAGGGACTGTTCTTTACTTGTCAGGGGAGGAGGGTGGCTGGTTGATTTTGATTTTATTTATTTATTTTATTTTGATCCCCCCTTATGTTAATA